>NC_135322.1:22662137-22962137 GCF_048772815.1 Callospermophilus lateralis | reverse complement strand
TATCAGTATGATCTCATTTTATATTTTATCTCAATGTTGTGTTTCCAGGCCCCTAAATCAAAGATTAACTCAAAATAAATAGAAAGGTATCCCATCTTCCTGATTTGGAACACTTAATATAAATATGATACCCTTTCTCTCCGAATTCATCTAAGATTCAATGCAATCCCATTTCAACATTCAGAATTTGCAGAAATTGACAAGCAGATTATAAAATGCAAAGGAACTAAAATAGCAAAAAGAATTTTGAAAAAGAAAAGTCTGATGATTTTCATCACCTGACTTGAATATATATGTGTCATGATATAAAGCTGTAGTAATCAAGATAGAATGGTATTAGGGTAAAGAACTAGGGTAAAGAAAACCCAGTAAATCAATGAAACAGAGTAAGGAATCTAGAAATAGATCCAATATATGAATGGTCCAATGATGTCCAACCAAGGTTCTAAGTTAATTCAATGAAAGAAAGGTAGCCTTTGCAACAACTCTGACAACTGTATAAAAATAACTTGAGTGCTTCATAGACATTAATTTAAAAACCAAAACTAAAATCTTCTGAAAGAAAATACATGAACAATCTTTGTAACTTTTAAGTGGGCAATTTTTTATTTGAAT
This sequence comes from Callospermophilus lateralis, assembly GCF_048772815.1. NCBI lineage: Eukaryota > Metazoa > Chordata > Mammalia > Rodentia > Sciuridae > Callospermophilus > Callospermophilus lateralis. Next base: position 22,961,522 of record NC_135322.1, on the reverse strand, counting down.
GAAACAAACTGCAAATAAACTATAAAAGGAAAATCTTGATACATTGAACTTCCTCAAAATTAAAGACATCTGCTTTTTGAAAGACACTACCAAGCCAGATTTGGTGGCCCATATAATTTCAGTTACTCAGGAGGTTGAGACAGAAGGATGGCAAGTTCAAGACCAGTTTTTGAAGTTTAGTAATGCCATCTCAAAACAAAAATTAAAAAGGGATGAAAATGTATCTCAGTGGCAGAGCACCCCTGAGTTCAATCCCCAGAATGTATGTATGTGTGGGTGTGTGGGGGGGGGCATCACTCCCACTATATATAAATAGATAACATCAAGAAAAAGAAAAGGAAAGGCACAGTTTGGAACACATATTCCCTAAATATTAATTTGATAAAGGTCTTGCATTAAGAATATATAAAAAAATCTCTTACAAATCAATAAGAACAAGATGAACAATTTGATATTTTTAATGGGTAATGAATTTGAACAAACACTCAAATGATTTTTGATGAATCTTCATACTGATTTCCAGAGTGGTTGTACTAATTTGCAGTCCACCATATAATACAATATATTATGGATATGGATATGGATATAGGGAGATTATATATATATATATATATATATATATATATATATAGAGAGAGAGAGAGAGAGAGAGAGAGAGAGAGAGAGGGAGAGAGAGAGAGAGAGAGGAAGACACACACACACACACACACACACACACACACATATATATATATACACATACACACACATACATATATGTGTGTGTGTGTGTATCCATTTATATATGGATACACACAATGAAATACTACACAGACTTGAAAATAAAGAAATTCTCTTATTTGTGACACTGGAAAAACGCTATGCTAAGTGAAATAAGCTACACACAGATAAATATTGTTTTATTCATTTTTAAAATCTCTTAAGTATGTCCTGAAAATCACTTCATACTAAGGAATATGATAAGTGGCAAGTAAGCACGTTAAGGGAAAAAAAAAACGATAACAGATGAGCAAACTGTTGGCACATCAGGGTATATCAATACTATGGATTATTACCAACAAGCAGCAAGCATGGATTATTGATATATATATACCGACTTGGATGAATCTCCAGGAAACAATCCTATAACATCCTTAAAAAAATAACAGTAAAACATGTTCCTGAGATGCCCCTTTCAGTTCCTAAGAATCTAGCCAAGCCAAGGGAACAAAGTGAGAGCCTAGGCTAGAATGACTAGATAAATGTAATCTTAAAGGACACTGACATTCTTTCACATCTACTAAAAACTAAGGCAAGTTAGTGTTATCTGTAGAAAATTGTCTTTTTGCATGTGTGCCAGGACAGTCAATTCTTTGGAATGCAGGTCATAGAAGCAAATTAAGCAAGCTAATACTGATGATGTCACTGCTTCTGCAGAGTATCATATAACACATCTCTCTCAGTGGCAACCAGCATAGAATTGCAGGCACTGTGGAAAGGATATGTGTCATTCATCCAGCCAGCCACCACTGGACAAAATACCATGAGGAAGAAAAGGTGCTGCTCCATAAGGGATGGAGCACTATCTGCTCATCACCAATGGAACTTCTGGTAAGCATTTCTTAAATTAACCGTTTTTCCTCATACACAATCTCGGGGTATTTCTTTTGGTGTCTTAGCAACCTATCTCATTGTCCTGGAATAACAGGGCTGTATACAAGACAAATACTGAGTGGAAAAAAAAAAAGAAAAAGCCAATTCATCAAGGTCACATGTTCTATTTCTATTCTTCCTTTTATATAATATTTCCTGAAATGACAAAATTATAAAGTGTAGAATTGATTAGTGGTTACCAGGGGTCAGGGACTCATGAGCAGGAGAGAACTATAAGATGTGTGGGTATAAAAGTGAAATAGGAGGGATCCTGTGCTTCTGGAAATCTCCTGTATCTTGACTGTATTAATATATTTCCTGGCTAACACTTTGCAAGATTTTACCATTGTGGGAAAAATGGGTAAGGATTACACAGGATATTTCTGTATAATTAGTAAAACTGCATGTAAATCTATAATTATCTCAAAGCAAAAGAGTTTAATATTTAAAAAAAAAAACCCTTGCAAATAAGGCAAAAGCAAACATTCATATAATCTTTTCTGTATCCATTGTTTTTCATATGAACCAGAGTTGATAAAGAAAAATTTCTATTTAAGGACACAGCTAACAAATGAAGAAGACATGATGGAATTAGAGGACCCCTACATATAACTCCTATGAAGTCACTGATATTGACAGAATCATCAATGGTCACTAACATCATATAAAGGGAGAGAATGGAGCATCATGGTCCACTGAGCAACTTCATCTCTGAAGCAGTATCACCAGAAAATCAAACCTGAACCTGATCAAGATCTAGATTTAATTATCAACATAAAAGGAAGTGTAAGGGATAAATGAGTATGTTAAAAGATGAGGCTAAAATAAAGAGTGTTGGAAACTCTTCAGGACAAAAGATTGAACTTCTTCAACAATCTATCAACACACACACACACACACACACACACACACACACACACACAGACTTTGAAGATTAAAAAGCATCCATACAATGATAGGGGTACTGTGAAAATTATTATTTGATGATATTAAGTAAATATTGTTACTATTTTAGGTGTGAAAATTGTATTGTGGTTATAATTCTCAAAACAAGTAGTTTTGTTGTTGTTTTAAATTGTATAGATTGAAATACAGATAAAATTAGAGAAATCTGAGAGTTGCTTCAAAAATAATCTGAGGTGGTATATAGGAAATAGTCTGGGATGGAGGTAAAATAAAATGGACCATTTGTCAATAATTGTGAAGCTGAGTGATTAGTACATGGGGAATTTGTTATATTAGTCTCTCTACTTTAGTATATATTTAAAATTGCTAATAAATAATTTTAGAATAAATAATTAAATCAAATTAGATTTAATTAAATACATTCTACACTGCTCTCTCTCTCTGTCTCTCTCTCTCCGTCTCTCTCTCTCTCTCTCTCTCTCTCTCTCTCTCTCTAGGCTTGCTATTCCTAGGATGTATTGTGTAATGCATGAAAATATCAAGGCACATCCTCTTCTCCCCAGGATATGGAACATATTTATGAGACTTTTCAACCACATCTCATTGGAGATGTTATAGGGCCTAGAACCTTCTATAGACAAGAAATCCATTCTTGGACTGGGGTTGTGGCTCTGTGGTAGAATGCTTGACTAGCATGTGCAAGGTACTGGATTCCATTCTCAGCACCACATATAAATAAATTAAAGTCCATCAACAACAACAAAAAAAAAAAACTTTAAAAAAGTCAATTCTCACAAACAAAAGGATATATTGTATCCCATTTATTGCTTATCCTAAATTATACACATTTTTGAGTGGCTGTAAAAGAATTTATGACTGAAAATGAACAGAAAATCATAGTATGTTTCTCTGCAGTTCTTGTATCAGATTACCTGTTTTAACCTTTCTAAAATAACCAGACATTTAGGACACTCTCCTAATGGTTTGTTGTAAAGGGATTTTCCCCTTACAAGGAGGGCAAGTAGCAAGGAAAGCCCACTCAGTTGGAGACAAAAGAAAGAGTGTCAATTTCCCCAATTTTTAAGATCAAAGAAACAAAACCAAGAAAATAACACTCTGCACACATGTGAAAAATCATACAAGAGAATGTAGGTGGACTCTAACTTCCTTGAGTTCAGTGGGAAGTCAGGTTTGGAAAAAGGAAGGGAGTGTAGGTCTTTGTGGATATTCTGATGCTCACAGCAAAAGAATCAAGGCATTCTAGTCAACTCTTGAGGGTTTTTTCAACAGAGGGATGAAGAGAAGCTATGGCAAACTTTCCATAAGGTCTTGGAAGTTTTGAAGTAAAAGAACAGGGTGCTCTTTGCAAAACAGTACAAAATAGATACATGAATCCCTGATGAATAGGAAGTAGAAAAATCACCAAAACCCAGAATCTTCAAACAGATTAAAGATTAAAAAACATCCATACAACAATCGGGGTAATGTGAAAATTATTAGCCAATTTGTGCTCCCTATAAACTTCTGTACCAAGGGTTAAGTGTAACAAATTCAACCCCTTCTCCAGGCCCTAAATGAAACCCTATGTAATAGGGACTTTCTGTTTTCCAGGTGTAGTTTTGTCTCCTGGGTAACTTTAAGAGTATGATGCCTTTTTCCTGCATTCTCTCTATGCAAATTGCACTTATATCATTAGATCAGAGGCAGAGAATTTCTACAACTACCTCTTTGTCCCCTCTGACCCTGAACTTGGGGCTACTCAAGAACCTCTGAAGTCCAAAACCTGGATAACCTAGATATTGTCACTGATGGAGGATTAACAGCTGTAGATCTTGAGGGCCCAGAATTCCCTCTACATCCCACAACTTTGAACCTATTCCTACAATCCCTTTCAGGGAAGATAAGTAGGCATGAATAATGGGCAGACCAGTTTCCCAAAAGCACAGAGAAGCACGGGACAGATATAATGAGCAGGTTCATGTTGGGGAGCCTCGGTTTATCCAAATCTAATTCTCAATTACTTTCTTAACTGATAATTGGACCCACCAGGACCACTTAGAATCATTTCTCTTTCTTCAGTTATTCTTCAGTTCCATCCAAAGGTCAGTTTAGGGCATAATTAAAGTCAATTACTTTCAGACAAGCCATCATGACAACCATTATAGAAAATGATAGCAGGCCCCACTCACACTGTAGGAATTATTGTCTTATAAGCCTCAAGGCTCCTGGAGGTATCAAAAAGATAGAGGGTTAAGGATGTAGTTCAGTGATAGAGTAAGTACCTAACATTTGCAAGGCCCTGGTTTTGATCCTCGACACTGAACAGAAAACAGATTCAGTCTTTCACCTATTCATTTCATTTTTTTCTTTTATTGTGTGTGTCTGGGGGCAGGGTTATGAATCAGAGAGTAAGAGAAAGAGACACTGTGTTGGGCAGAACAGTTTTATTTCCTGCTTTCATGAGCTTGAAGCTTAGTGAGGACATGTGTGAATTCAATAAATGCACAAATAGAGGCACTGCTACAGAGGGGAAAAGATTATGAGATAAGCTGTACAATGAAGAACTGTTTTATGTTGTGAGCCCAGAAAGGTTTTGTTGAAGCTGAGGCTAACAGGATAAGAAGGAGTTATCCAGGCAGTGAGGGGTGGCTGCATCTTACAGGCAGGGTTTCATACAAATTGTTCCCTTTGCTGGGAGCTGAAAAGAAGACAGTATAACCAGAGACTTCCAGGTGAGGAAATGGACATGAGATACAACCTGAAGAGTAAGAAGAATGTAATGAGAAATTAAGAGATGAACATGATACTGCAGAGAAGTCATGGAAATTGACATAAGGGTAGCAAAATCCAGAACCAATGGCCACACAACTCTTAAGTGGGTCCATTATGGGTTTGTAGGGTCTGGAGTGAGAGGTCAGTGGGTACAGCTTACCTTGGGCAGGGCAGTCCCTGCACTTCATTAAAAAGTTGTGGAAGTAGGGAAAGGAGATAAAAAAAATGAGGAATAAATGATACAAAGACTTTAAAGACTAAAGCCCCTGAGATGCTTCTTAACCAAATCCTGGATGTCCAGATAGATTTTCATGCCACATGCCAATGGAAGTGTAGCCTGACCAGGAGTCTCCCAAGACCATTCAGTAACTGCAGCTTCCTGATCTCTGCCCATCAGCCACACTCCTTTCCCACTAGCAACCACTGGCTGTCACCTCATCTCCTAACACCCAAAGGACTCAGCCTCACCCAAGAAGGCTGTGTATGGTGTCCACTGCACTTGTTGTGGTGGAACTTTCAGTATTTCTAGTGCCCTTAGGTCAACTCCACCGGATTCATGCAGGTTTTGACCTTCTCTTTGGTTAATACAATTAACAAATCTAATGCAGAGGAATTAGATGGAATCTGACCATAAAATGGAAAGAAGTCAGCAGATGAATTGCTTCCCGTGTCCTCTCTGGATATTTCAGGCTTGAGAAACCAGCTGAAGTGCTCAAGGAACCATGGCTATCTTATTAAATATCACCTTCAATTTCCTTTTTCTCTTTCCCTGCTTTGGTTTCTGTATCCCTCACTTTATTTATTGGGATTGCATCTCACAATAAAGTTTTAGCATGCCAGCTTTGCTTAGTGCTTTTTTTTTCCTGGGTTAAAATGTCTATGATTAGATGCTGAAGCAGTGTGTTGAAAAGTCTGAAGTGGAGCCCAGACCTGATAAGCAAGAGTGCTGTGGACCATGAGTGAGCTCTGCCATGGGTGTGAGAAAAAATGCTCATCATCTGTCATCTACAAACTATCCTTCTGGGTTCTAGACAGCATACTAAGATCTTCTCTTTTAGTCATCATAACAGTATTATAAGGCATATACTATTTATGTTTTATTTTATAGAGATTGAGTAACTAGACCCAGAGAGGTTACAGAACTACCTCACAGTCATAAGCCCACAGTCACAAAGCTAATATGTAGCACAGTCAGGCTTTGGGATCCAGGGTCCATGGCCCTAACCTAAGCACTATACTACTTGGTGGAGCTCTCTGTTAGCAGACATGCCCAACTTCCAGACTGAGGCAGGCCTTGTCAAGATGATGTATCTATTCCTAAGGAGGGAGAAGTAATATCAAAAAGGGGGCATTAAACACTTCTGTAACCTGTCCCTTCTATGTCTTGGGGCCAGAAGAGTGATTCAGAGATAAGCATTGATCAAGTTATACCCAATTTCTGGGTATATTTGAGGGCTGCCATTCTTATTTTTGAAATTAATAACTTTAATGTTCTTAAGCTGACTCCAGATCACAAATTGTGGGGTAGTCTGAAATAACTTTCAACCCTTTCCAAAGTTCAATAGACGTGACTCCCATAGATCTTTTACTAAACAGGGCTCCAGTAAGAAGAGAGGTAGTCTAGGGATTAATAGAGGTAGATTTAGGCATCTGTAAGGAGTACTCCTTTCAGAGAAATAAACTTTACAAATATAGGGGCAGAAATTTAAATCTTACTACATGGATATCAGAGCTTCCTTGGCTTATCATCAAAATGCAGAGATATGGAGAGGGAGTCTCCACAGCATGGTCAAATTCCAGGTTGAAGATGGACAACCTTCAGGTCAGAAGGGAATGTAAATAGTTAATTTCCCACCTCCATTGTTGCTTATTAACATGGGACCCTGATTAGAAATTAGATTCTCTGTAAGAGATTCAACTTATAATTTAAGAACTTTTGCTGTACAACATTGCAAAACAATTACATAAAGATTAATTAGCAAATTCCCGAAACAGTAGTAAACAGCAAAGTAGTTTAATTAAAACCATTATCTCCAAATCTGAACGTTAATAACAGTAGTAGCCCAGGGAGGAATAAGAGGCATGCTGGCACAGGGTGGGGGAAAGGAAGAATGTCCTTCGATGCTAGCATTCAGCCTGCCCAAACTTCCACATCTGCTGTCCTGGTTAATTAAGCATGAGGGTTCTCTGGCCGCTGTGTTTTGTGAGGTCCCCAGTTCCTCCTACAGGCCTCTGTGGCTATGGCCTTGAGATCCACTGCATACAAACCTGTTCCAATCAGCCTGCCTCTAACAAAAGGCCTTTAATTTTCTAAAGAGAGGGAGGCAGCAGGTGGTACAAACAATGAGACTTTCTAGTGGGGAATTCATAAAATTTGGAATTGTTGGAAAACATCTGTAATAATGACTCTAGTCTTTCAGCAGACACTGATAAATGTTATCCCAACCCAGACCCCTCATCACAAACTATGAATTAAGGATTTGGCAAAAGAACCCAAAGAAAATGAAATGTAATAACAGCAACTGTTTAGTGAGCACACACACACATGCACCAGAGTTTAAATTGTCACAAGATCCTCATGAAGCCACATTGGTTTTATTCTTAAACAGAAGCAACTGGTGCAGCCTGGCCCATGGCGGGTCGGCTCTTTTCCACTCAAAGGCCTATTTATTTTCCTTTATACCACATACATCCCCTTTAGTGGTACAACAAAGATAAACCTTTAACCTGTATAAGGTGGAGACTTTTCACCACTCTGTGAGCCTAGAATGAATTACAGGATAGACCTGACAATGACTGATATCTCCAAAGTACTCCATCAGCAGACAAATCGCAACTGAGATCTTGCCTTCAACTGAGATAGTCAACACCCTTGCACCTCCACACGAAGCAGCAGTTACTAGCAGGGATAGCCTCGGGTCCCTTAGGGGTATCTTGAGAACTGCCCCCATCCTCCACCAGTCCCATCTCAGATTTAGGCAGGCTGTAATAGGGGAGTGGCTTAGAAGCCCCCTTCTGACCGGCTGAACCCATTCCACCCATGCTTCCTTACCCTTAGAAATATTCAGGGACCTATATATTCATTTGCCTTTCTTCTAATACAAGGCCCTGCCCCACACCAGCAGAGTCAGACTGTCTGCCTGCAGCCTCGCTTTTCCTTCCGCTGCACTCCAGAAATTATGCAAATCGCAGCTATTAGTGTAACAGCTTCTGCAGATTTCAGAAGGAAAAGGGGGTGAAATGCGACCACAAAATCCCTGTGCTTGGTTAAAAGACCATGAATTTCTCCATTCTCCTCATTCACTCTCTTGTCAATATGATATTTATGCATCAGAAGCTTGTTTTTTAGTTCTATGAATATCTATAAAAGAGACATCAGTCAGTCAGCAGAAACCTCTGGAACTGCAACTATGAAAGAGAATAAGAGAAAAGCCCAGCCTGTTCCAGGATTGCAGGGAGAGAAAGAGGAAAGGATGATGTGGGTAAATGCCCCAGAAGACTTAGGCAGGGTTCTGGCTTTAAGGAGGTGGGGGTACAGGAGAGCTCACTCTGATGCCAAACAAACTCAGCCCCAGATCCACTCCCTGCTGTGCTTCCAAAGAGCCTCAGCCCCATTTTTATTCATTCTGCTCACTACTCTGGAAGCTCCCTGAGGACAGGAGCTGTGTAAATTTACCCCATGCCCTCCACAGCCCTGAGCAGTGCCCAGTCACAGAACTGACTGGGCACCATTGTCTGCTGTAATTTTAGTAAGACAATAACAGTCCAGGACTGAGTCATTTTTATCAGTCATGGTATCCAAAGCAACAGGTGGCACATAAAATCAGAGGGTTTAATAAAGGGACATTTTGCAAAGATTTAGGCAGAGCTGTTACCACATGGGCTCGAAAGGATAAGGGAAGCAGAAAGAAGAAGCTACAAGAGAGGATTCAGCCAGCCCAAGGCAACCCTGAAGGGAGAAAACAGAAAGAATGGACACTCTGAGTCTCCTCCTCTCTCCTCTGCTCTCCTTCCAAGGGGTCCCTATAAACAGAAGGCAAGAAAATCAGTTGATGCTGTTCATCCAGCTCAAGTCATGAGGCACAGAGCAAGGTGCAGAAGTTCCTAAGGGCCAGGCTGTGGAAGGGATCCCTGGGATCTCCTCAGCAAGGTGAAGAGAAATGCCTTGGCAAGTGTAGCAGAGAACCTTCGTGCCCTGGGCTACCTTCCCCTCAGCTCACTTCTAGTTAGAGTCCCATCACAGCCAATCCACCTAGCACTGATGTCATACCACCTCAAGGTCATCCTACTTTCTGCCCTGGGGCTCATTCTAATTTCATGAGAGAATTTTGGGTCCAAAAATGAGGGGTAGACCAGAGTTTGGGCTTTAACGTCCCTGGGGACAGACCTCAAACAAAGGAAATGGGAGATGGTAAATTCTGTTTCCCATCTTTTTGAAAGACATTCTTCACACATCAGGGTACGTCTTGAACTTGAACCTATTGTCCACCATAATAATCTTATTAATGTGGCTTTTCTTATTTCTCTGCCTCTACTTATACCCTCACTCTTGTTCCTTATAGTCACCTCCTAAATTAACTGCAACCAGATATTATCGGAAGCTCTTGTTTTTGGAGAATTCAACTAATTCAGATGGAATAGCCAATAAATGGTGCTGAGACAATTGATGACCATATATAAAGAAATATAACATCAGAGTCTACCCCATGGCATATACAAAAAATCAATTTCTGATGGATTAAAGACTCCAATATAAAGGGCCAAAGCTTAAAATGTCTAGGAATATATATTTATGACCTTGGAGTAAGGAAACATTTCTTAAATAAGATGTAAAATGGCTAGCCAAAAAAAACTGGTATTTATATGATGTTACAATTAAGAATATCTGTTTATCCAAAGATATCATCAACAAAGTAAAAGGCAAAACACAAACTAGAAAAGGTATTCGCAACCCTTAAATAAGGGACCATTTTTCAAATTATCTTAAGTCATGGTGGTGGGAGGCTGAGGCTACAGAATGGCTTGAGCCCAGGAATTTGAAACCACCTTGGGCAAGGTAGTGAGACCCTCATCTCTTAAAAAATAACAATAGACAAAATATCCTAAGAAAAATCATTAAAGGTGGGAGAGAAATTTTAAAATGAGTCCCACAAATTGCACAAATGGCTATAAATATATGCAAAAACTCTCAACCAAATTATTAGAATGAAAACTAAGAGCAAATGTGACCATCAAGAAAGGCAATAAGGATGGGGATCAAAGATGGTGGATTAGAAGAGAACTGGTTATGTGACCCTGAGTTGGTGGACAGACGCCCCCCACCCCCCATAGGAGCCCTCATCCAAGAATTCAAACTTCATGGAGCCTGTGACAGGATTATAAACAGGGGCTTGTCACAAAAACAGTCCAGAACTCGGGAAACCCCAAGTTGCTCTGTGCACGAAAACCAGCCAGCAGAATTGAAGGCTGTGGAGTGCTGGCAGCTTAGAGACATAGTTTTGGATCCTTTGGAGATAGAACGCACCAGACTGTGAGTTGCATCCCCACGGAGCAGCGGACCAAGGACTGAAGTTTGAACTTAGTTGAAAAACAACCTAGTTCCCTCCCCCTCACCAAACACCCCGGCTCAGAAAGGGCAGTCGCCATTTTGGAAAACTTACCTCTTCAGCTTGGGGAATCTCATGGACAGATCAATGGTGATGAATTGGTGAGTGCCCAACAAAGAGTGTTCAGCTGATCGGGAGCGTGGTGTGACCAGGGCACCACACGCCCAGAGTGAACCCAGGGCTGTGGAGAGGAGCCCCAGCGACTGGGGCCTGGTGAGCAGGAGAAGTGAGGGGGATAGAGACTGGGAGCAACTTAAAAAGACCTGGGACTGGAGAGGCGCCAGGCAGGGGAGGGAGAGCTGCCCCACACGGATTGCTTCCTACATCCTGAGGGCAAAGACTCAACTTGGAATGCACAATGCCATCTACTGGAAAAGAAGAAAACAGAACTCTAAGAGTGGATTTTTGTTTTTTGTTTTTTCTTTCACTTTCTTCTTCTTTTCTTTTTTACTTTTCTTCCCCTTTTCTTCCCCTCCCAACCTCCCAAGCATTATTATTTCAACTACATGTAATTTACTAAATGCAAATAGGTGAATGTTTATATGCTACTTATAGGCCTCCCAAGTACTTAGCTACCCCAAAATACTCCTGTCTATTTTCCTGTTAATAACCCCCTTCATTAGAGCTTTCCTCCAAAGTAGCTAAGATATAATAAATCCCGTATACTCACATCTTTCCTCCTAAACATAAAGTCCTACGTCCAACCCTCAGTTCTCTATACACTACCAGAACCTGTATGACTTTTATGAAGCTAATGAATTCACTTTAAATTACAATTGAACACAACATCTCTAGACACTATCTCCCATTACAAAGGAGAGACCTCGGAGCTATACAAAAACAACACAAATTTATAGGAGTTAATAATAGCACAGCAGTCACATAGAGTTGGAAAGAAATGTGAGCATCATGAAAAAAACATGGGGAAAAAGAACATAAACAATGCAGGACAACTCAACAATATAGGAGGTGTTAGTGAAGCAGAAAAAAATGTCAGATAAAGATTTCAAGATATACATGCTTCAGTTGATCTGGAGGCTCAAGGAAGACATTAGACATCAAATGCAGACAATGAAAGATCACTTTGATAATGAATTACATAAACAAATCCAAGAATCAAAAGATCAACTCTATAGGTAGATAGAGGTTATATAAAAATAAATAAATAAATAAATAAATAAAAACAGAAATCCTGGAAATGAAGGAAATTATAAACCAAATTAAAAACTCAATGAGAGTATCACCAGCACAGTAGACCAACTAGAAGTCAGAACATCAAATAACAAAGACAAAATATATCATCTCAAAAAGAGCCTAAACAACTCAGAAAAGCTGATAAGAAATCATGAGCAGAACATCCAAGAAATCTGGGATACCATAAAAAGACCAAATTTAAGAGTTATTACAATAGAGGAAGGTATAGAGGTCTAAACCAAAGGAATGATCAACCAGTTCAAAGAAATAATTTTAGAAAACTTTCCAGACATGAAGAATGAAATGGAAATCCAAATCCTAAAAGCCTACAGGATGATGAATGTACAAAACCACAAGAGACCCACGCCAAGACACATTATAATGAAAATATCCAACATACAGAACAAGGAGAGAATTTTAAAAGCTACAAGAAAAGGAGGCAGATTACATTTAGGGGTAAACCAATTAGGTTAATGGCTGATTTTTCATCACAGACACTGAAAGCTAGAAGATCCTGGAACAATGTATTTCAAATGCTGAAAGATAATGGGTTTCAACCAAGAATGTTGTATCCCGCAAAAGTAAGCTTCAGGTTTGACAATGAAATAAAAACCTTCCATGATAAACAAAAGTTAAAAGAATTTTCAGCTAGAAAACCAGCTCTGCAAAGCATCTTGGGCAAAACATTACATGAAGAGGAAAGGAAAAACAACAATGAAAATTAACAGTGGGAAGTAGTACAGTAAGGAGAAAAACTAATCAAAGAGGAAAAACAAATCAAGTTAAATAACAAAAATAAACAAACATGGCTGGAAGTATAAACCATATCTCAATAGTAACCCTAAATGTTAATGGCTTAAACTCACCAATCAAAAGACATAAGTTAGTGGACTGAATTTTAAAAAAGATACAACAATGTGCTGCCTACAGGAGACTCATCTGATAGGAAAAAAACATACACAGACTGAAGATAAAAGGTTGGGAAAAATCATATCACTCACATGGACCTCAGAAGCAGGCAGGGGTGTCCATACACATATCAAATAAAATAGACTTCAAGCCAAAGTTAATCAAAGGAGATAAAGAAGGACACTACATACTGCTAAAGGGAACAATTCACCAATAAGACATAACAATCATTAATATATATGCCCCAAACAATGGTGCCGCAATGTTCATCAAACAAACTCTTCTCAAGTTCAAGAGACAAATAGACCACAACACAGTAATCATGGGTGACTTTAACACACCTCTCTCACCACTGGACAGATCTTCCAAACAAAGGTTGAATAAAGAAACTCAATAATATCTCAATAAGACAAGTAATAACTTAGACTTAATTGACATATATAGAATATATCAACCAAAATCAAGTGGATACACTTTTTTCTCAGTAGCACATGGACCCTTCTTAAAAATAGACGATATATTATGTCACAGGGCAACTCTTAGTAAATATAAAGGAGTAGAGATATAGCCATGCATTTTATCCAATCATAATGGAATGAAATTGGAAATCAACAATAAAATAAGGAAGAAAAATTCCTACATCACTTGGAGAATGAACAATATGCTACTGAATTAACAATAGGTTACAGAAAACATCAAGGAGGAAACTTAAAAAATTCTTAGAGATAAATGAAAACCCAGACACAACATATCGAAATCTATGGGACACTATGAAATCAGTACTAAGAGGAAAATTCATTGCATGGAGTTCATTTTTCAAAAAAAGAAAAAGCCAACAAATAAATGATCTCACACTACATCTCAAAGCCCTAGAAAAAGAGCAAATCAGCAGCAAATGCAGTACAAGGCAAGAAATAACTAAAATCAGAGCTGAAATCAATAAATCGAAATAAAAGGAACAATTGAAAAAATTGACAAAACTAAAAGTTGGTTCTTTGAAAAATAAATAAGATTGACAGACCCTTATCCAAGCTAACAAGGAGAAGAGAGAGAATCCAACTACTAGCATACAGGATGAAAAGGGCAATATTACAACAGACACTACAGAAATACAGAAGATAATTAGAAATTATTTTAAAACATTATACTCCAATAAAATAGAAGATAGAAAAGGCATTGATAAATTCCTTAAGTCATATGATCTGCCCAGATTGAGTCAGGAAGATATATATAACTTAAACAGACCAATATCATGTGAGGAAATAGAAGAAGCCATCAAAAGATTATCAACCAAGAAAAGCCCAGAACTGGATGGATATACAGCTGAATTTTATAAGACCTTTAAAGAAGAACTAATACCAATATTCTTCAATCTATTTCAGGAAATAGAAAAAGAGGGAGTACTTCCAAATTCATTCTACAAGGCCAATATCACCCTGATCCCCAAAACAGACAAAGACACTTCAAAGAAAGAAAATTTCAGACCAATATCTCTAATGAATATAGATGCAAAATCCTCAATAAAAATTTGACAAATCAGATACAAAAACATATCAAAAAAATCATGCACCATTATCAAGTGGGTTTCATCCCTTGGATGCAAGGCTGGTTCAACATACAGAAATCAATAAATGTAATTCACTACATCAATAGACTTAAAGATAAGAACCATATGATCATCTTGATAGATGAAGAAAAAGCATTTGACAAAATACAGCAACGCTTTATGTTTAAAACACTAGGAAAAACTAGGGATAACAGGAACTTACCTCAACGTTGTAAAAGCTACCTATGCTAAGCCTCCTATGCTAAGCCTCAGGCCAGCATCATTCTAAATGGAAAAAAATTGAAGGCATTCCCTCTAAAATCTGGAACAAGACAGGGATGCCCTCTCTCACTACTTCTATTCAATATAGTTCTTGAAACACTAGCCAGAGCAATTAGACAGACAAAAGAAATTAAAGGCATAAATATAGGAAAAGAAGAACTTAAACTAGCACTATTTGCTGATAAAATGATCCTATACCTAGCAGACCCAAAAAGTTCTACCAAGAAACTTCTAGAACTAGTAAAGGAATTCAGCAAAGTGGCAGGATATAAAATCAACACCCATAAATCAGAAGCATTCTTGTATATCAGTGACAAATCCTTTGAAATGGAATGAGGAAAACTATCCCATTCACAATATCCTCAAAAAAATAATAAAATACTTGGGTATCAACTTAACAAAAGAGGTGAAAGATCTATACAATGAAAACTATAGAATCCTAAAGAGATAAATAGAAGAAAACCTTAGAAGATGGAAAGATATACCTTGCTCATGGATAGGCAGAATTAATATTATTAAAATGGCCATATTACCAAAAGCACTCTACAGATTCAACATGATTCTGATCAAATTCCCAACAGCATTCCTCACAGAAATAAAAAAGCAATTATGAAATTCATCTGGAAAAATAAGAAACCCAGAATAACTAAAACAATTCTAAGCAGGAAGAGTGAAACAGGTGGTATAGCTATACCAGACCTTAAACTATACTACAGAGCAATAGTAACAAAAACAGCATGGTACTGGCACCAAAACAGGCTGGTAGACCAATGGTACAGAATAGAGGACACAGAGACCAACCCATAAAATTACAAATACCTTATATTAGACAAAGGTGCTAAAAGCATGCAATGGAGAAAGGATAGCATCTTCAACAAATGGCGCTGGAAGAACTGGAAATCCATATGCAACAAAATGAAATTGAATCCCTATCTCTCACCATGCACAAAAGTTAACTCAAAATGGATCAAGGATCTAGGAATCAAACCAGAGACTCTGCGACTAATAGAAGAAAAAGTAGGTCCTAATCTCCATCACGTGGGGTTAGGCCTATAGCACAAGAATTAAAACCAAGAATCAACAAATGGGACGAATTCAAACTGAAAAGTTTTTTCTCAGCAAGAGAAATAATATGTGAAGTGAATATGGAGCCTACATCCTGGGAACAAATTTTTACACATTACACATCAGATAGAGCTCTAATCTCTAGGGTATACACAGAACTCAAAAAGTTAAAAAAGACTGCGGCATATTCAAAAGACCTAAAAATGGCATACCGCAGGGACACAGCCACATCAATGTTTATAGCAGCACAATTCACAATAGCTAGACTGTGGAGCCAACCTAGATGTCTTTTAATGGATGAATGGATTAAAAAATGTGGCATTTATACACAATGGAATATTACTCAGCACTAAAAAATAGATCATGGCATTTGCAGGGAAATGGATGGCATTAGAACAGATTATGCTAAGTGAAGTTAGCCAATCCCCAAAAAACAAATGCCAAATGTCTTCTCTGATATAAGGGGGGTGACCCAAAATGGGGTAGGGAGGAAGAACATGAGAAGAAAATTACCTCTAGATAGGGAAGAAAGGTGGGAGGGATAAGGAGGGAGAATGGGAATTGCATGTAAGAGGGAAGAAGACCCCCTTCATTATACAGAATACAGGTATGATGATGTGAGAGGAAAAAAAAAAAGAAGTGGGTCACATTAGATTGGGTAGAGAGAAATGATGGGAGGGGAGGGGAGGGGAAGGGGAGAATGGAAGGACAGCAGAATAAAATAGACATTATTATTGCTGTGGGTATATATGTGACTGCATGAACAATGTAATTCTGCAACCTGTACACTCAGAAAAATGAGAAATTATATCCCATCTGATTCAAATGTATGATAGGTCAAGATCATTGCACTGTCATTTGTAATTAAGTAAAACAATACAAAGAAAAGAAAGGCACTAAAATATGTCTATTGAAAGCAATGCCAAAACGTCTGGGGTCAAAACCATATACTAGCTATTGATCTTGGCTTATTATTTCAACACCTTGTGTATTATAACTTTATGTGTATAACACAGGGACAAGAGAAGTTCTTACTTCATAAGATTGCTGTGTTAAAATGAAAGAAGACATGCAAAGTACATATTATAGTGCTTCACAAACAGTAAATGTGAAAACTATTTTCAAACATTTTCCCCAGGCAACCCAAAGATTATAAAATTGACACTTAACAAGAGTACAACATTGCAGGTCTTTATTTTATGTGACCTAAAATATTGCCTTCAAGTAATACCCCAGTGACCTACACAGGAAAGAACAGTTTCTGCAAGCAGTTAGTACATTTACCATATTTCAACTTTAAACAGAAGAATATATTAGCTGAATGTAAGTCATTATGATTAAAAAATCTGAAAATAAATTCTGTATTTAATGTAGAGTGGGTTTCAAATCTGCTGTTCTGAGATTGCAGCAGAAATACTGGAGAAAACCTACGATTCACAATTTTACATCTTTATTCATCACTTGCATTCACAAAGGAAAGGAGTTCCCGGGCCTGAGGCATCTAGAAAGGAGTGACTACCAGCCCATCCTGTGGTAGGTGGAGTTAAGACTTTCCCATGTACGTGGTCATGCTGCAGAGAGAAGAGAACTTCCCTGATAGGCTCTTTCGGACTTAGAATAAAAATTAAAAATATATGCATGACTTTCCCCCCACATCCTCGCCAACCCTTACTATTGCTTGTAATCTTGACAACTGCCATTCTGACTGGGGTGAGATGAAATTTTAGAGTAGTTTTGATTTGCGTTTCTCTAATTACTAGAGAAAAAATGTTCAACATTTTTTCATATATTTGTTGATCAATTTTATTCCTTCTTCTGAGAAGTGTCTGTTCAGCTCCTTAGCCCATTTATTGATTGGATTGTTTGGTTTTTTGGTGTTAAGGTTTTGAGCTCTTTATATATCCTGAAAATTAATGCTCTCTCTGAGGTGTGAGTGGCAAAAATTTGCTCCCCAAATGTAGGCTCTCTCTTTACCTTATTGATTTTTTTTTTCAGAGAAAAAGGCACCGTCATACATTGCTGGTGGGACTGCAAATTGGTGCAACCAATCTGGAAAGCAGTATGGGGATTCCTTACAAAACTTGGAATGGAACCACCATTTGACCCAGCTGTCCCACTCCTCAGTTTATACCTTAAAGACTTAAAAACACCATGCTACAGTAACAAACGCAGCCACTTCAGTGTTTATAGCAGCACAATTCATAATTACTAAACTATGGAAGCAACCTAGACACCCTTCAATAGGTGAGTGGTTAAAGAAACTATGGTACATATATACAATGGAATATTACTCAGCATTAAAAGAGAATAAAATCATTGCATTTGCAGGTAAATGGATGGAGTTGGAGAATATCATGCTAAAGTGTAATAAGCCAATCTCAAAAAAACAGGGGGCCAAGTGTTTTCTTTAATAAATGGATGCTAATCTATATGGGGGAGGGTGTGGGATAAGTGGAGAAACTTTGGGTGTGGGAAAAGGGAGGGGGGAAGGGGCAAAGAGGTAGGAAAGATGGTGGAATGAGACAGACATCATTACCCTAGCTACATGTATGATTGCAAGAATGATGTGACTCTACTTCATGCACAGAGAAGTGAAAAATTCTGCTCCATTTGTGTACAATGAATCAAAGTTCTTCTTTTTTTTTTTTGAGTCCATCTTGATATTTTTATTTTTATTTTTTATTTATTTTTTTAAATAAATGATGGCAGAATGCATTACAATTCTTATTACATATATACAGCACAATTTTTTTTATCTCTGGTTGTATATAAAGTATGTTGACACAAATTCATGTCTTCATACATGTACTTTGGATGATGATGTCTTTCACACTCCACCATCCTTGCTAATTCCCTGCCTTCTTTTCCTTTCTACCCCTCTGCCCTATCTAGAATTCATCAATTCCTCCCATGCTCCCCCACTCCCTGCCCCACTATGAGTCAGCCTCCTTATATCAGAGAAAACATTTGCCATTTGTTTTTTTGGAATTGGCTAACTTCACTTAGCATTATCTTCTCCAGTGCCATCCACTTATCTGCAAAGGCCATGATTTTATTCTCTTTTATTGCTGAGTAAAATCCCATTGTGTATGTCTACTTTAATGTATAACTGATTAGAACTAATAAGTAAGTAAATAAATAAATATATGCATGACTTAAGAAATTCCCACAATGGTATTCATATGAATATTAAAGTCCTGAAGATCAAGAAAACCCTGTGAATGAAGGAACACCAGACTGGGGGGTCTAGATTCCAGATCTACCTACAACTAGGAAACTCTGTGACAAATTCACATTCTTTTTTTTAAATTCATGACTAGTATTATTTAATAAAATAAGGTAAGTTTGTCTTTTGATACCATTACTATTCAGGTCCTGTAAACGAGAATAGCAATACAACATATCAAAATCTCATCAACAAATTTCTAACCAAACTGAATCAGGAGGTTATACACAATTTAAACAGATCAATTTCCAGCACTGAAATAGAAATGTGTCATCAAAAACCAATGAACTAAGAAAAGCCCAAAACCAGATTCTCGGCTAAATTCCTCAAGACCTTCAAAGAAGAATTCACACCAACACTCCTCAAATTATTCCATGAAATAGAAAAGAAGGGAACCCTTCCAAACTCATTCTTTGAAGCTAGTATCACCCTGATACCAAAACCAGACAGAGACACATCAAGGAAAAAAAACTTCAGAACAATATCCCTGATGACCATAGGCACAAAAATTTTCAACAAAATCCTGGAAAATCATGTACAAAAACCTATGAAAAATACAGTGCACCACAATCAAGTGGGGTTCATCCCTGGGATGCAAGGTTGCTTCAACATATGGAAATCTATAAACACAATTCACCAAATTCCACATCATTAAGGAAAGTCATGCCAGTACCTCACAGGGTTGTGGTGGGGCTGCACAGAAGCAACTGCCCCGTATCGAGAATGCACCAGTTGCCAGACACTGTGCTGTTGTTTACATTCATTTTCTGATTCAATCCAATGACCAACACTATATAGGCAAACACTATCAAGAGCTGAAGAATATTAGGATTAGGAAGTGGTGAAGTTAGTACTCAGACCAAAACTAAGAGAAGTCATGTTTGAGAAAGAGTACTGCAAATTGAATAAAATAAGAGAATTGTTCCCAAAGTTAGACCCACACAGACTTACAAGAGCAGGTGTTATCATGGAAGCAAAACAATGCTTCCTGGGTTTTCTGAGGCAAAGACCAAGTGAAACTGCACTTTCTGGGAAGACACCACGGCCAGGAGAAGGTATCTCTGAAGCAACTCAGTCTGGCCATTTTGCACCAGAAGCAGCACAAGTTTGGAAGGCAAACAAACTTCTGAGATATTCTTTATAGCACTGGGGCAAGCAAGCAAGCAAGGGTGCTCCCTCCAGGCTTTGCTACTCACAAAGGGAACCATGTGCAGCCAATGCTGGCTGCTCTCAGTTTCTTTACAGCTTCATAGCACCAGTCTGCCTCACCTGGGCTTCTGCTCCACTCAAACCCTTAGTCTCAGGTGAAACCTATAATCAAGGTCAAAAGCAAGTGTTCACTCTAACAGGTAAATGAGAAAATATACCAAGAACACACTCACACTCATCTTTGAAAGTGACAGTCTAGTTCTGAAACAGTTTACAAAACAGTTTACATGTAGGTTCATATGTCTCTAGAAATTATAATCGTATCCATGTTAATCATTACTCAGCAGTTACTATATGCCTGGCACCGTTCTAAGCACTTCTATACCATTTTTGAATGCCCAGTTGTGCTAGAGCAGTCAGATAGGTTGGAAAAATACCAGGAAAGGTACCCAGATATGGAATTTGAGATTTAGGGTTTATTGAGAAATATTTATAGTGACAATAGGCTGAACAGATGCTTGATAAGAAAGTCCAGTGGCAACAGCTGGACAGAAAGTAGCACCAGGGGTGGCCACTTGCAAAAGCACTTCCCACTCCATGGTCCTCTGATCCACTCTGGTCATTATAGGGCTTTTATTAATTAGGCTACAAAAGCAATGACATCATCAGCATTAGCTTGCTCTGCTCCTTGTCTGACCAGCATCCCAAGGAGCAACTGTCTTGGCATACATGCCAAAAAGCATCCTTCTACAGATAAAACAAATTTGTCTTAGTTCCCAGCATACAGTGAGTGCCCTTCTAGTTGATCTGGGTATCCCTGACTCAGACCTGCTCTCCTTGTTCCCTTGACTTGGCCAGTTTCCTGGGAACTAAAGGGGTGTTCCAGGGACATGTTGTCCTTCTGTCTTTCTTTTCATTAGGGGTGATGTGTCCTCCTTCACATGGGTCAATTAATTTCCTTTCCCGACAACCCTATGAGATATATATAATTTTTAATCTGGTTTGACTTATGGAAACATTAAAGCACAGATATTTAGTATTTATCAAAATTACACAATTAACAAATGACAGAACCAAGATCAGAACCCTCAGAGTTTAGAGTTTAGCTTCAGAGCTTTCTCCCTAAGATGGCAAGGTTTCGGTCACCTACTTTCAGGTAACTGAATAAGAGGCAGGAAATGTATGAAGAGGTTAAATTTTAATTATATTTAATTTGAAAAAAAATTATTCATAAAATTAGGAGATTTCAATTCAATGTATAAAACCACATATTTGAAACTGTCTAGGGGGCCATGTATTAAGGCAACCGTGTGACACAGATGCTGACCTCAGGATATTTAGAACACATTGACACTACCAGATAACTACAGGAATCTTCTGAGAACTGGATCCGTCAGACCCCTAGAGCCCAGTGTAATTCCAGCTCCTGATAAGCAAGGCACTCAACTTTTAAGAACAAGGCTCTATATTTGAGCAATGAGGCTAAATGCCCAATCCATTCATGCTACTACTAGGAATGCATTCTAATTGCTGTTGAACAAGACCCCAAAAGGCTCAGAGTGCTCATGAAAGTGAGCACCAAGGAGATACTGCAATCAAAGGACCCAATGGAGAGAAAAGGAGGCATGCAGGAGAGAAAGAATGGAGGAAATGAACGATGAGGACAAAGAAAGTATCCATATTGAGAAGAACGCCTGGGATTAAACAACTTGTTGATTCTTGGGTTCAATTTGTCAACTCTCTTGACCAAACATAGTGTTATGAGAGTTGGAGATAATGTGGTTAGGGGGGGAAAAAACAGGCAAATCCCTACTTACATGGAACTATCATTCTAGAAAAGACAGACAAGAAGTGAACATTCTTTAAGTGTGAGATTTGCCAGTCTCATTTTTTTTCTGCCTTCTCTCTGAAGGCCAATTACTACAACTCCTAGAATGCAATACGACAGGAAGTGAATAGGTACTCCTTAAATACCTGAAGATATATATTTCAAATAGAGAAATAAGAACAGTGCTAGGAGCACATTCTTTTAATTCAATCAGATGAGAGGTCCAATTCAAGAGACTACAGACCAAATTTAGAGAACTCATCCTTAAAGTTTATGTTATTTTAAAACCACTTTGGGCACAAAAATCTTTATTAGTTAGGGTTCTCCAGAGAAACAGAACAAATAGGATAATATGGTATGTCAGTCAGCTTTCTGATGCTGTGACAAAATACCTGAGATAAACAGCCTAGAAGGAAGAAAGGTTTATTTTGGTTCACAATTTTAGTCCATGATCACTTAACCCTGTTGCTTTGGGGCTTGTGGCAAGGCAGTACATCATGGTAGAAGTTCACTGGAAAAGGAAGCTCTTTAATGTATTATTTTCTTCAAAGAAACAGTGCAAATTATCTAACATACCTAGATAGCTCCTGAATATCCAAGGAAATTCTACCACTACTGAACATATAATATACTACAGTATAAAAACAAACAATGGCTAGGGCTTCTGGTTAAGACAATTAAGTGAGTCTAGGAATTCATCTTCTAGTACTCAGCCAGTATAGCCATACTAGTGGCACAGGGCTAAATCCATTTTGATTTTGTGGAGCCTACACCATACTGATTAAAATGTGTTTAATATTAATTGTATTCTCTACTCCAAGATCTCTATGAAAATCATCAGTGAATTTTTTAAAATTCCAGTAGGTTTTATTTAATAGAAATTATAAAGCTGATTGTATAGTTTATATGAAAATATAAAAGATAGAAAATAACCAAACAAATATAAAGAAGGATAAAATTAAAACTCTTGACTTTAAGACTTCCTAGAAAGCTATAGTAATTAAGCAAATGGGGTACTGAGAGATAATAGAAAAAAATCCACTGAAAAGGATAGAAAAGACTGAAATATAATCACAATTATATGGCTAATAATCTAAACATAGTATATAAAACAAAAATATAAAAATAGACATGAAAAATAAACATCAAATTCTAGTTACTGGTCAGGCCAGGGGCAGAATAGAGTTTAAAAAAAAATCAGAAAGGATTGAAAAAAAATATTCAGCATTATCTATAAAGATTTTTTTTAGACAAAAATAAAAACAAAAGACTTGAAGCAAGTATAAAATGCAAACACTGGTTAAAACTGGATAGCTGTGGGTACATGAGACATGCTTTACCATACTCTACATTTTTGCTTGAAATATATCTTTCAAAAATAATCTTTCTTTATAAACAAAAGAACTTTATTATTTTTACTGGATCATTTTAGTTATACATGACAATAGAATTCATTTTGACATACTTATAAAAGTATAAAATATAATTTGTTCTAATTCAGTTCCCAGAATTTCCCCCTTTCCCTCCTTTTCTCCTACCCCCTATTCCCTTTCCTCTCTTCTATTGATCTTTCAAGTATTTATTTATAGTTTTTAAATTAGTGTTTTGTGGATAAACATCATGATGAGATTCATTATAGTATATTTATATGTGTATCTAAGGAAGTTAGGCCAGATTCCTTCCACTGTTTTTTCCTACCCTATTTCCCTTCCTTTTCCCTTCATTCCCCTTTGTCTACTCCACTGAGCTTTCTTCTATTCTTTTTTATCCCTTCCTCCTTATTTTGGATTATCTTACACATATCAGAAAAAAACATTTGACCTTTGACTTCTGGGGACTGGCTTTTTTCACTTAGCTTGATATTCTTCAGTTCCATCATTTACCAGCAAATGCCATAAAGTCATTCTTCTTTATGACTAATACTCCTTTGGATATATATATTCCACATTTTTTCTATCCATTCATCTGTTGAAGGGCACACAGGTCGGCTCCATAGTTTAGCCACTATGAGTTATTCTGCTATAAATATTGATGTGGCTGTGACTCTGGTATGCTGATTTTAAATCCTTTGGATATAGACTGAGGAGTGGGGATAGCTGGGTGGAAATAGTGGTTCCATTCCTATTTTGGAGGAATCTCCATACTTCTTTCCAGACTGGTTGCACCAATTTGCAGTTTCACCAGCAATGTATGAGTGTAAACTTTTCTCCACCTCCTCACCAGAATTTATTGTGACTTGTATTCTCTTTTTTTAATTAGTTCTAAACAATTTTACATGACAATAGAAAGCTCTTTGATTCATTGTACACAAATGGAGCAGAATTTTTCACTTCTCTGGTTATACATGAAGTAGAGTCAAGCCATTCATGCAATCATACATGTACCTGGGATAGTGATGTCTGTCTCATTCCACCATCTTTCCTACTCACTTGCCCCCTCCCCCTCCCCTTTACCCCACCCAAATTTCCTCCATTCATCTCATACCTCCCCCTATTATGGATTAGCATCCACTTATCAGAGAAAACATTGTTATTTGCATTCTTGATAATTGCTATTCTGATTGGAGTAATATGAGGTATCAGTGTAGTTTTAATTTGCATTTCTCTAATTGCTAGAGATGTTGAAAACTTTGTCATATATTTGTTGACCATTCACATTTCTTCTTTTGAGAAGTGTCTGTCTAGTTTCTTTGAAAATTTATTAATTGGATTATTTGGGGATTTAGGAGTATTGTTTTTTGGAATTCTTTGTATATGCTGGATAATAATATCCTATCTGAAAAGATTTTTCTCTCATTCTATAGACTCTCATGCTCCTGATTATTTCCTTTGCTGTGAAGAATTTTTTAATTTGATGTTGTCCTATTTATTGATTTATTTATTTAAATTTTATTCCTTGTGCTTTAGGAGTCTTGTTTAAAAAGTCAGTTCCTAAGCCAATGTGATGTAGATTTGGGTCTACATTTTCTTCTAGCAGATTATAGGTTTTCTGGTCTAATTCCTATGTCTTTGATTCTCTCTGAGTTAAGTTTTATGCAGGGTGAGAGACAGGTGTTAAATTTCATTCTACTACTTATGGATTTCCACTTTCCCAGCACCATTTGTTTAAAAGGCTATCTTTTCTCCAATGTATGTTTTTGGCACCTTTGGTACCAGGTAACTGTATTTATGTGGGTTTGTCTCTGTGTCTTCTGTTCTATTCCTTTGGTCTTCATGTTTATTTTGGTGCCAGCACCATGCAATCAGTGAAAATTTTAAAAAGGGGAATCTGATTGAGCAATGGAAACAAAGCAGGGTTCTATTCACTGCTATAACTTTAAGGAAATTCTGCTACCTAGCAAAATACAGAACCAGATTTTAAAAGCCATATAGCACTGATCCACAGAACCTGTCTCCTGAGAAGTCTCAAAATGCAGGAAGCAAGAAGTGCTCCAAGAATGTCACTTCTATACCTCTCCCAACTCCAAGAAGCAAGGAACGGATTCTGAGAGGACCATGCTCCCTGAAACGCAAGGGTGTCAAGGACATCTTCCCAGGATGAGAGCTGAAGAGTGAAGCAAGTTGTGGCAGTAGGAACACTGTCACGTTTTAAATAAATTTAAGGAGAAGATTGCTTGACCAGTGAAAATATCCTGCAGTACAGAAAAAAAGGAAGATTAGAAGAAATGATCTATCTCCAAAATAAAATATGTGCCAGAAACTAGATTTTATTTTTCTTAGAAGATATTGTATCAATGATGCTAGAATAAGTTGTCTCAAAAAAGAAGCAGTGTAAGCATAAAACAAAGTCCAAACAGCAGGTGCTCCATAGAGTTGACTAATTGAACACATGAAAGAACAGGTTGTTCTATCCCAGATATTCTTAATGCTGACACTGCATTCCTACTGTTCTTGTCCTCCACTCCCCCTCTCCTCCTTTCCTGTTGTGTCTTCTTTTTTTTCTAGATGATGTCCTTTGATTTCTGTCTTCTTACTTCTTACTTCCAGAACTTTCTAGCCTCTTCTGGTTTCCAAACTTTATACTGTAGCCTAAAAGACTCATATTTTTCTCTCAAGCTTCTTCTCTGTCTTGTCACATCTGCCTCCTTGCCCACCCTCATCTCAGATCTTTTGGACTTGCAATTGCCTCAGTTGGAGACACTATTTCCAGTTAACATGGAGGTCATATTTTTACTTCTACTCAAATGTCATCATATCAGAATCATCAGACCTCCTATACAAAACTAGCATTCGCCAAATACTAACACAAGTACCTCTCTTTCCCTGTCTTTTTTTCATAATCTTTAAAGCGCTTTTGGCCACCATTTGCTTCTACTTCAATTGCCTCTCTCACTCCATCTGAATAAGCACCATAAGAGCAGAGACTTTTTTTTGTCACTGCTTTAATTCAAGGTTCCAAAACCATGCTCAGTAAAGCTTTTCATCGTTCTATCAGTTGAATGAGTAAAGCTTCGTACACAGCAAATGTTTATTGAATAAATTGTAAATAAGTTGGAACCAAACTTCTTGCCAAAATCACTCTGTATTTTAAATCCATAGAGGGAAGAACATAAATATGGTAACTTTTAGTGATGCCAAGTTCAGGGATATTGTGCTTAACTCAAATTCAATGAGTATTAAATAGTAATATCTAAAGAGGAAAAGAACAAGGGAAAGCCACCTCTCCTCTAAGATACATATTTCTGCTGCAACTCAATGATGCTGTTTTAATGTTATATTCCCTTGAGTAACAAAATAAAAACAGGAAAAGTGAAAATATAGTAGACATGAAGAACTAACCCAGGAGTCATAGTCCTTAAAGAAAAGTAATCTGGAAGGTTAAAGTAAAAATGATAGGGTAGAAGCAGGACTGAAATCATAGAAACCAAATACATTGATGAGCTGAAGAAAGATTCAAATACATGGATTTTAAAGGGCTGGACAAACACAAGAAAAATAAGTGAGAAAAAGTCACTATAGGGGTCAGAGATGACAGATAAGTGCCCCCTTCAGGGCCAGCTTCTTTGGAGAGGCATTGGGAACCTTGGACAAGTCCTTAGTTAAGAAAGCTATGGTCAGCTAAGACTGCAGAAGGAGGTCTGCCATCAGCTGCTTCTTTCATTCTGGACCAAATGACATTTTAGAATCTCAAGGAAAATGAAAATGCCTATAACCATTTACAGAGGGGAAAAAAAATTAAAGGAATGGAAAGCTTTATGACCTTAGACTTCTTACAATACTGAATGCCAGGAGGCACTGGAGTCCTAACTTCTGAGAACTGAGAGGGAGAGATGTAACCAAGCTGGCAGTAATTCTGAGTAGAACAGAAATGCACATCAAAGAGTGGAGACAGTAAAACAAGAAAAGCCTGTGGAAATTAGGGGAAATAATGAAGATGAAATCAGAAACTCACAAATCCAGAAGGGAAAACATTAACATTATTTAGTAAGTTGGAGAGTTGACCCGTTGAAGAACCCCATAAAATATGAAGTTTTAATAAATCTAATTAAGAAATAAATAGAAATAAAATTGGAAATAACAAAAATGGCATAACATATGCTGATAATGTAATTATAATTATGAGATAATATTATGCACAGTTATACACTAATAAATTCCATCAACATGTAAAAATGTGATACTTAGTAAAAATAATAAATTAGAAAAAATAGCTTCCAAAGGAAGCAACATCCCAGAATGGACCCATACCCATGGAAAAAATAGTAAAATGCAGCCATACACTCTCTTAGAAAGTCCACAGAGGCTGAAGACTTTCCTGGTAGAAGTTTTCTGAACTATATGAAACAGATAAGTTCCACACTATAAAATCTCCAACAAAGTAGAGGAGAACATGGAAAGCTACTCAATTTATTTTATGAGAAATTCTGTTAACCAAATTTGGCAAAAAATAGCATGAAAATTGATTCGCCAGCACTTCCCAAAATATAGTGGCTCAGATTCTTTTTTTAACATAATAGCAAAGCAAGAAATCATTAAGAACAAGATGGATAAATGCAGTTAAGTATAAATGTAAAAATTATGTCAGAAAATACCACAGTGAAATTAAAGGGGAAATAGCAAACCAAAAAAAAAAAAAACATTTTTAAGAAATACAAGGAAGGGTAAGTTTTCAACATATTGAGAAATCCTCCAATAATTATAAACATTTTGCATAACTATAATAGAAAAGGACATTAAGGGATAATTATATAAGAACCACAAATGAGGAAGAGTCATGAAAAAAAAAACACAGTTCAAGCTAAATGGAAGGCAAAAACATTGCAAGTTAAAATCAATATGTCATGTTTTCTGTCTATTAAATTGGCTAAGATGTAATGGTTTTCTGCCATGGGCAAAATCATGCAATGATAATGGAAATATAAATTGATGTGACGTTTGTGGAAAATGATGTGACAACATTTTAGAGACACTTTTAAATATGTAAACAACTCCTTTGACCTAGTAATACTGGTAGGAATCCATCTAAGAGAATTTCAAAGATGAACAGAAAATACATGCTTTTCTGTAGCACAGCTTTGAGTTTCCCTTCTAAATCATGGGTCTACCCCATCTTCTGCTGATGCCTCCTCTTCCACCTGATCTTTAAAGTCTGAGACCTTGTATCTTGGGCTACTTTTGGTCCACATTGTCTCCTTAATGGATCCAATGCTATTCCATAGTTTTGAAAAACATCTACATCCAGATACCTTCCAATTTTATGTATCCAGTCCCAAATTTTTTGAGCTCTGGACTTAAATAAACAGCTGTCTCCTGGACATCCTTACATGAATACTTAATAAGCACTACCAACTTGACAATTTCCAAATAAAATCCTAGTCCCCCTCCCAAGCTGTCCTCTCCTATGTTTTAATCATTTTAGTAAATTCCAATACCATCAGTTGCTTAGATAACTGTTGGTCCTCATTGCATCCTCTCTAGCCCTTATATACCACTTCCAATTCACCTGTGAATCCACACTTGTGCCCTTCAAAACAAATTCTCAATCCAGCTTCTCCTTACCAGCTCTTCTTTTACTGCCCACATCAACATTGGCTCTCACCTGAAGCACCTCTTTAAGTTCCTACCTGCTTCCATTTCAGCCAACTCCTCACAACCATGTTATTCTCTATCTGCAGCTAATGAGCTACCTAAAGATAGAGGACTCTCAAGCTTCCAACACACTTTGAATAAAATCTACATTCCCTACATTGTTCCACAAGTGGTCCATATGTACTTGACCAAACTCTTCCTGTACTTTGCTCCCTCTGGCCCTCTCTGCCACAACCTGCTATCCTTTCAATGGCCCAAACTCATTCCCACCCCAAGGCACTTGCGCTTGCCTAGAACAATCCTCTGCTAGATTTAGCAAGATTTCACCTCCTCTGGGAGGTCATTTCTG
The DNA here is from genome assembly GCF_048772815.1 of Callospermophilus lateralis. Taxonomy (NCBI): domain Eukaryota; kingdom Metazoa; phylum Chordata; class Mammalia; order Rodentia; family Sciuridae; genus Callospermophilus; species Callospermophilus lateralis. The sequence continues at coordinate 22,932,030 of NC_135322.1, read as the reverse complement.
GCCCCTATGTCTATATTGCTTTTCCCTTTTTGCCCATATTTCCATCTTCTTCTAGTCCCCTACTCTATTTTGTTTTTCTTCATAATGTTGAGCACAACCTGAAATTACACATTTGATGCATTTCCTTTTTATTGTCTGTCTTGGTTCCCTGAGGAAAGGATCACATCAAATTACATCATCCCCATGGCTGGCCTCCTTTGCCTGACACCAAACAGACAGCAAATACTGCTGAATGAAATCAACAGAAATGAAAAATGAAAACTTACCTTCATGTCCAAAAAAGTGCAATAATTTTTTAAAAAAATGGTTAAATCACCATGAACCATGAAATCATGTTTTCAAAAGAAGGAAGTCTGAAGAAATTTTCATTGCTATACAAATAATGTAGAGTGAAAAAAGCAAGATGCAAAATGATATATTTTGGTGATCCCAATTTTGTAACATTATCTAACCCATTAGAATTTAAAAAGAAGTGCTCTAAAATGGTAATAATGGTTATATCTGTGTAATAGAATAACAGGTAAAATTTTATTTTATTACTTATGCTTTTGGATTTTATAATATTATAGGTAGGTAGGTAGGTAGGTAGCTAGATAGATAGATAGACAGACTACAAAGTGAAAAAGAAAAAAGAATTCCTGCCTAGCTAAGGACCAGGATAGAGGAAGGAGATGGGGAGGTAAAAGCTTTCAGGCTGGGCCTCAAGGTTCTCTGCTTTGAGCAAAAAGATGGATGGTGATTGAGGAAGGGGAACCTGGAGCTTGGCTCTGGTAGACAGCTCTTCAGCTGTCTCACTGTGGATTACAGCTCTTTAACACTGAATTGCATCTTCAATTGGCCAAACTAGAGCTATAGATCACATCAGGGGTGCCTGAAAAATGTAAATAAATATGTGAATGAAGAATAAAAAACTAAAAAGTGTGTTTAGCCTATAACCAAGGACAATTCAGAAAACAAGCAAGAGCTCAAGACAGCAAATGAAGGCCTGGGTGCATCTCCCTGCTCTGGGTTTGTTGGCCTCAGGGTCCTCACAATAAGCATTTTTGCAAACGCTGCCTCATCTACTGTGCAGAAAGGCAGCTAATGACTATAACCTTTGCTAAGCTCCTTTTAGTGGAAAAAAATATAAGCCCAGGCTTGGAAACATAGAAGTTTTTTTGTGCCAGGTAGTTACCTTTAGGAAAAGGGAGAGGAGAAATAAGAGGAATAAGAGCAGGAAAAAAGAAAGAAGGGAGAGGAGGAAGAGAGAAGAAAGGGAGGAGAAGGAGAAAGAGGAGGAGGAGAGGCAGATGAAAAGGAGGAAGAGGAGGGGCAAAAAGTGGGAGGAGGGGCAAAGAAGAGTAGGGGAGAAGAACAGAGAAGGAGGAATGTGGGCTAGATCCTGGAACCCTGTGCCCCTGGACCCAGAATTCTTGTAGCTACAGCCATATATTTTGGCGGGAGGCTACCAAAATATATGGCTGTAATTCAGGGACACTCAACCACTGAGCCACCTCCCCAGCCCTATTTTGTATTTTATTTAGAGACAGGGTCTCACTGAGTGGCTTAGGGCCTCTCCATTGCTGAGGCTGACTTGGAACTCACGATCCTCCGGTCTCAGCCTTCTGAGCCACTGAGATTACAGGCATGCGCCACCGTGCCCTGCTACAGCCATGTTTTTATCTGAACAATGTAAAAAGATTTTCTTGAGGGCTAAGAGGGAAAAAAGCAGAGGAAATTGTGCTCTTGTGGGATAAAAACAGATCACAGACCAGAGCTTTAATCCATTCGTTAAAGGTGGAGGGCACTTGGACCAGGGCATTTCTCAAGGAAAGAAAGTGAGGGCTGAGATGACCATGAAGAGCTGACTGTCCTCAGGTCAGACCAGAATAAACCAACATGGAGCCACTCTTGCTAAATGCCACATAATCAGATTGCAACTTTAAGGCAGCCGCCGGTAGGTCCCAAAACAGACTAGTTTCTCCTGAAACTAGACTTTTCAGCCTACCTGAGTCTGAGTAATAAGAAAGTGCTCTCTGCTTTGACTCTTAGAAAAAGAGTAACCTGAAGTAACCTGATGTTAACCAATTAGCTTCTTTCCCCTTTATTTTTCTGTTTCCTTGTTCTTGCCTCACAAAACCTACTGTTCTGCCACTGCCCAGTGGGAGTTCTCATTCTGTTTTGATAGAATAGAGCTGCCCTGATTCATGAATCTCTAATAAAAGCAAATTAGATCTTTAATATATTTGTGGTAGCTTTGTCTTTTGATAAACTCTTCCTGAGAGCATTGTGGGAAGGAGGAAAGATAGAGACTGAAAATAAGAACAGGAGAGAATAAAAAAAAAAAATGGAAAGAGAAAGAGGGAGAAAAAAGGGTAGGAGAAGGAAAAATTTAAAAAACAAACTATCATAGGACTGCTTAAAGGAAGTAACAGGGCAGCTAACAAACCATCCTTGGGCCTCACTTGGTCATCAGAGGAAACTAAGACAGTAGGAGGTGCGTCTTCAGCCTGCAGATCCCCGCCCACACCCAGCCTACACACATCAAGCCCTTACGAGGATGATTCTGTGTGATCCCAGTAGATCTAGGGGTGCATGGCATCCCCAACCCCATTTTGTGAGTGAAAGCTCAGAGTGTGAGGAGAACGGAGGGGTCCGGTGGCTGCATGGGGCAGAGTCAGCACCTGATGCTGCACAAGCTCTCAAGGATACAGAGGGAGATACAGATGAAGTGCGGTGCCAGGAAAAGCCTGTAAAGACCAGGAGTGTTTCCAAGGTAGGTCAGAGAGAGGGAGCAGGGAGCAGCAAGGCTACAGCCTGTCTATGGATGAGTAGGTGAGAATTCTTCTTTCCAGACCATGCTGAAGCCTCTGCCCACACAGACCACAGAAACTCAACACTTGGAAGGAGCTCTGTGTAAACACCCAAATGCCGTTGTCCCCAAACACCAAGCCAGCCAGTCAGGGCTTTGGAAAAAGTACTCAAACAGCTGAGCTTGCTGTTTTGATGAAACACTTTGACAGAAAAACAGGGCTGCCCTGGTGGTATGTTCAGAAAGACAGTATTCATGAATATGCATAAAGTCCTTTTAGTAGACACAATTGCCACAGCAGTTATTAGAGCAGAACAGCCTGGGTGGGAAAACAGTTTCTCCTAAAGCCCTTTTGCATCCCTGAAGGGGGTCTGCGGAAGGTCAAGGTCATTTTCTGGGTGTCCAGGACATTGTCCTTAGCACTGGCACTACCCGTTGAGTCCCTCTGGACTCCCGCACCTTTCCCTGTAGGAAATAGAGCTTGGAGGTGAGTACTAGCTTTCCTGAGGTGACACAGTGGTTCCTCTAGGGCCAACTCAGGCCTGGTGGCTCCCATGTCACAGGCCTCAGGGAGGATACAGAGGAAGACTAGAAACTGAGCAGGAATAAGTCATCAGGACAGCTCAGCAGGCATTCAGAAGTTCTGCAGAGATAGGCCTCCCTAATCCCCACTGGGGCTGGGAAGGACAGTGAGGAACCACCTAGGCAAGGACCTTCAGGGGAAGAGCTGTGATGGTTGGTGCTTCCCTTTGGCATTTGTCCTGCCCCCACTCTTGCCCAGTCCCTTTAGGCTAACGGTAGTTTCTTTCTGTACAAAGGATAAGATCTGACCAACACAGTAGCACTTAGATATGCATGTTTGTCTTCCTCTCAGGCTCTGGCTTTTAAAAAAGAGCCTAGAGATACAAAGGGACCATTCAGGAAGAGTGGGTTTGGGATCAGGCATTCCAAACACAATCCAAACCACATCACTCGGCCACCAGGACAGACCCTGCCCAAATTCTGTGGTGGCCATGGCAACAGCTGCACCCCTCAGTCTGACTTCTCATGCAGTCTCCACATCTCAGTCAATAGGAGCAAGGAAGACAGTCATTTTTCCAAAGAAGGCCAGGAATGCCCAGGCAGTCAGATCCAGCTGATACCCACATCCCCTTCCCTGGGCTTTGAAGTCTGGGGGAGTGCTGGGCAGGGCTGGGCTGGTAGCCAGGTACTCCTTTGTCATACTTCTCACACTGAAGAGGCAGGGACAGCAGTTCCCTTTGAAGGCTGGGCAGATATAAGGTCACTAGAAGCAACAACCCCCTTTTCATACTGCTTTTGAAGAGGTCTGAGATAGATGACTGGCTAAAAGGCCAAGTCATGCTGAGCACAAGGGCCACTCATTTGCTGAGACTGCTGTGAAGTGGAAATCCAAACCCACTTTGCTGGAGCAAATGGCACTCTCTAGGCTGGAGGCTAGGAAAAGCCACCTGGAGTTTGCAGTCATTTAGGTACCAGAGTGGACATGTGACTAGCACTTACGTGAAACTGTTTGGTACCACAGCACCCCAGAGGCTTAGGTATGAAACCCTGCTCTGCCACTATGGACCATTTGTGTCAACTTCCTGAGTCTCAGTTTATTCTTCCATGAAATGGCGGTTAAGAATATCTGTATCACAGAGTCACTGAACGCATTAAAGGTGATAACGACAAAAATTGTCTTTTATAGTACATCCTTTAAATGGGCAGTTCTTGGTCAGGCCCAGTGGCTCATGCTTGCAATTCCAGTGGCTCAGGAGGCTGAGTAAGGAGGATTACAAGTTCAAAGCCAGCCTCAGCAACTTAATGAGGCCCTAAGAAAATTAGCGAGACCTTGTCTCAAAATAAAAAATAAAAAGGACTGGGGATGTAGCTTAGTGGTTGTGCACCTCTGGGTTCAATTCCTAGACCAAAAATAAATAAATAAATAAATAGGCAGTTCTTTGTGCTTGTACTTGTGTTTTTCATTGCTATTGCTCTGTAAGGCACTGGGCACACACAAACATGGAAAGTTCTCAACTTCGAGAAGAAAAACACCTTCAGATAAATAGCATTAAACAATACAGTGGCCAGAATGGTAGTATTATCAAGGTGTGGCAGAGATAAGGGAAAAGGAGCTCTATAGAGGAGGTGGCTGCTGTATGGAATCTTGAAGGATAATAAGTTCTTCAGGAGAATAAATGGAAAGGACATTTGAGATCAATGGAACATTATAGGCGAAAGCAGACGCCCTTGAATTTAAGTCCCTTGCACATCTGTCACATATGGGTCTACCATCTTCAATTGGCACAATGAACTCTCACATAACTCACAGGTGAGGTGGATAAACAAACAATCAGCTTAACACAGAGTTGGAAATTCTAGCTCAGAAATGCTTTGGGGGACCTCCATTCAGTCTCAGGAAGGCTAGGGAAACTTTCTAAACAAGAGGAAGGTTAGAGGAAATGTGGGTATCAATCGAGCATGAGTAGAAAGATGATAAAAGGGAAGTAGTGGATGTCAAGGTGGTTTGAAAAATGCAATGAATCTCTCCACCCAACAGCTAGGCACACAGTAAGACATAGCAGCATCTTGGGAAGTGGATGGTTCCCAACCCTAGACATGTGCTCAGGACACTGCTATGCACATGAAGAACTCCTTGGTTGTAAGCATTGTGCCTATGCCTGCAGCTTCTGAAAGTCCAATGCAACTGGACAAGGGTTTCTTCACAGGTCATAGGAGTAGCTTGACCTTGCGTAGGGCAACAGACCTCTGCAGCTTCACATAGAGCTTCCCCTAGTCACAGCATTTCAGCCTAGAAAGGCTATCTTAGAAAGCTCCTCTGTTTCTTCTGTTTTAAATCTTCATATGATTACATCTTATATATGAAGAGTGCATTTCCTTCTGAAATGCTCATGACCCCATACAAAAAAATGTATGGGGGCCCCAGGGTATGGCAGAATGTATGTCCCCTGGAAGTGTAATATCACAACCCCATCCGAAATAGGGCCTTGCCCAGCCATGTGCACTCTCCGTGCCTTCCTCTGCGATGTTAAAATGAGATGCAGAAGATTCTCTAGCTCTTGGAGACTGAACATGGAGTGAGCTGATGGGTCTGATAGAGCACAGTGCCCCATAGACCCATAAACCTATCCCCCATCATGATTAGAGGAGCCTATCTGCTATAGGCAAACTGGAAGGACACACAATACAGGGCTTCTCTAATTTTAATGTGCCTACAAATCATCTGAGATCTTGTCAAAATGCAGATTCTGATTCAGTAGAGCAAAGTTAACCAATCTCCTAACACTGCTCTTCTAACATGGTCCCAGAAAATGCTGAGGATCTTGGTCTGAAGCCCATACTTAGATCAACAGAGCACTGAACCACTCATTTCCCAGTTGAATGGATGCCAAGTGCCCCCCAAGCATGAGATTATATTTCCATATAGCTGGGAGAAAAACAGGCAAAGACCCTTGCCTTCCTGCTTAGTCTGAAGACAACAATAAACAAGTACCCAAATAAATCAACAATATATCACCATAAAAGGATGTTTTCTTTGCAGAAAATATGAATCAGGAGAGTGATGGAAAAGATCTTGGGTGTACATGGTAGAAAGTTTTAGGCTGGCTGATATGAGAGGACTTAATTCCCTGCCTGCAAAGAAAATGAAGAAAAGAAAAAAAGGAGACACCAGAGAGAGAAAGACAAAGAATAAAATAAGGAACTGTTGCAGACTGGGAAAGGAAGGAGACTATGGAGATAGAGTGACTAAATAAAATGTGGGAAACTGGATCAGATCCTGGAAAAGAAAAAGATTTCTAGGGGAAATCTGCATAAATTCTGTATTTTAGTTTATAATACCGTGCTGTGTTTAAGTTTGGATAAATATTCTAGAGTTATATAAAATGTTAATGTATAGAAAAACTAGGTGCAGGATATAAAGGAATTCTGTAGTCTCTATGGCTGTGTGGGAGTGCTTGCCTGTACATGTGGTTCTGGGGGTTAAACCCAGGGGTGCTTTATCACTGAGCTACATTCCAAGCCTTTTTTATTTTTATTTTATTTTTTAAATTTTGAGACAGGATATTACTAAGTTGCTGAGGATGGTCTCAAACTTGTGATCATCATGCCTCAGCCTCCCAAGTCACTGGGGTTACAGGCAAGTGCCATCATGCCCAAACCTCTGTAATTTTTTGGGTTTTTTTTTTTTGCCAACTTTGATAACTTTGAAATGATCTCAACACTCAAAAAATATTAACTGTCCAAAAATTAAAAAGAAGAGAATAGAAATACAAACAGACAATTCTGTTTGCCATTCCACTTGGTGCATGAAAGATAAGAGCAAATATGCTACTCCAGTTCTCTAGCTGTAACCCTGAAACACAAGTCAATTATTTTATCCATCACCCCAAAGAAGGAACAGCAAACAATTCAGTCACAAGATGAGAATCCAGAATCTAGATGGACTGAGCAGGATGTCTTGGATTCCCACAGGCATTTTGTCAAGCAATTTTGAGTAGTACCAAATTGAGATCCCATCCCTGTGTGAGGCAGGACTCCACAACATCTGTGGGTATCCCTTTCCTTTTTTCCTCAATTCTTGCCTAAGGCTGGAACTTGGAAATGGATTGTAGGGACCACTGGCATGCTTCACTGTTCCCTCTCTTCTCCAGTTCCACATTTTCCTCAGGTCCTGCTTTCCTTCCCTGCACTCACAACAGCATGAGGTACTCAGCCACTGCCACTTCCTGTTAAGGTCCAATCAGAAAATATTTCTAGTTTTTCAGCCTGCATTTTATGAGCACTATAAGGGCTGTGTGCTGTTCTTGCATCTCTGATTCAGACCAGGTGTTTTCTTCCTATTTGAGGTAGAGGCTGCAGACAGTAGAATGGGATTGGCTCGGAGTCCTGCTCTATGCACCTTCAAGATCCCAGGCTCCACCAGCTCTGTTGACCCTCAACCTTCCTTACTGCAACCAAAATATCAAAATGAAACTGAAGCCAACATGGGCTTACAACATACAAGGCTTCCTTGGTGTCATGTTAGAATATAATGCACATGAGTCAGATCCCAGGAGAATTGGGCCCAGGTAGCATCAACACAACAGAAAGCTCTGACACCTGGAAAGTTGTAACCTGCGTGAGGGACCCTGATCAGGGAGAAAGCAAAGCCATCACTGTGACAAACTGGCCTGCCTTCTGTCTGTGCTGCTTCACTGGCCATATGGTTTAGGAAGGAAACATGTGATCTCTCTTTCCAGCCCAGTCAGTCTTAACTGTAGGCACAGGACTAGGTGACAGCAGCAGCTGGTCCCCTCCTTGCAGAACCATGTGCACTCTGCCTGGAAGGCAGTAAGGTGTGGGCAGAGCTTAGGAGTATGCTGGAGAAAAAACCTGACAGGTGGGCATCTCTTAGCCCATCAGCACCCAGAGAGCCACACTCCTTCTGGGATCTTGAAGCCAGGGACATCATCTCCAGAGCACAGGTGTGCCAGTAGGAAGAACTTTCCTCCCTATGGAATTTGTGCCTGACATTGAAGCTTTCTTTTACCCTGCAATCCTCAAAATATTTTCTTATAATTTCATACTTGAACTGAAAATGGGGAATAAAGAATACTTCCTATATTTGGCTATAAGGTAATTCACAGTAGGAAAAAATCACTTAAAAGCCACTAGTGTCTGCCACACGACCAGCGCGAGTTACATAAAAGAAGGTTTGATGCATAAGAAATTGCTAGTGAGTTTTAATTAAAGAAACAGACTCTCATTTACCTTTATTCCCAGCTCCCAGACAGCTTCTCCTAGCTCCCGCCTCCAGCCACCTAATGCGATGGCAAGGTTTACAGAAGAGGCTAGCGAGAGAGAGAGAGAGAGAGAGAGAGAGAGAGAGAGAGAGCGAGCTCATGCCAGGGAGTGAGCTTTTATTGGGGAACAAAAAATTCAAGGGAAAATCCCACCCAATGAAGGTTAAGGGGGGCAGCATCCCAAGGTCAGGGCCAACGATTGGATCTTCAGGTCAGTGGCCAGGCATACCTCTGCAGGGACAAGCACTCCTACCTAGGATAGGGTGGGGAAGGCTCTGACACCGCTGTGTCTAAGCACCTCTCACCCAAGCAGGGAGGTAACTCAAATCACGTGCGAGGATTGCCTCCCACACTAGTGAAATAATGTGTAGTGCACACTTGTCGCTTGATGCCCAATACCCATTCTCTCTTTCCTCAGAAAATGGGACTGAGGGCCAGGCGCAGTGGTGCATGCCTGTAATCCCAGCTGCTTGGGAGGCTGAGACAAGAGGATTGCGAGTTCAAAGCCAACTTCAGCAAGATGCTAAGCAACTCAGTGAGACTCTGTCTCTAAATAAAATGCAAACTAGGTCTGGGGATGTGGCTCAGTGATAGAGTGCCCCTGAGTTCAATCCCCAGTACCTCACCAAAAAAATTGGGACTGAGGATAGAAGACTGGAATTCAATAATTCTGGGTGCTGTCCTTCCCATGTGACTTTTTACTATCCCTTCATGAATTGCAATTAGCAACCTACAGAAATTCATTCTCTGATGAACATGTGATCCAAGCATACCTGATAAGAGTACATGTAGGATTTTTTTTTTAGCATGGTCGGGGTTGAGAATGACCGGTGGTGGTAGGGAATACAGTCCCACTTCCCCTGGACTGATTGCAGGAAGGACTCTGAGATTGCTAAAATTATAACTGTGGCTAGGTAGCTGGTCTGAAGACAAAATTGACGCCCAAAGGAGACAATCTCTGAGAAATATGGCTGGAATTCTGATGATATTTTGAATCTTTGGATCAAACTGCCTCTGAAGCTAGCTCAGTTCTAGTTGTATCATTGATTTTTGCAGGGGTCATTTTAGGTTTGGTTTTTCTATTTCTTGCCCCTGGAAGAATTATGCTTCTAGATGATGGACAATAATGTGAACTGTTCCTGATGATTATCTCTGGGTAGCAAAGTCATCACATTTTGTAATTTTCTTCTCCTGGTCTGAATTTTCAAACTTCTCTCTAATAAGCCTTGGTTACATTTTAGAAAAGAGAACAAAGTTATTTTTAAAACTTTAAATGACTTACTTATCTTTTATACTAAAATACCTGTCAAACCCAGGGGAAGACCCCACCTGGATATTCTAGTAGCTCTGATTTGCAGAAAACCTGCCTGCCAGGGCCTAGCACACCTTTCTCTGGAACTTTATAAACTTACTAACAGTTGTGCATTGATCATGCCTTTTTATTTTTTGTATTTCTAAAGCTCTGACATCTTGGGACTTAGCAGACCCTGGAGAGATTATTCCTCCAAGTCAATTCCTAGAGACAGCAAATGAGTCTGCGTTTCGTATGCAAACTAACCAATCCACAGCCTGAATGCCCCAGTCTCCTCATTTATCAGGCTCTCACAATGTTCTTACTCTGGGTCATTACTTCTCTTCCCTAAACACTCCAGGACCAGGTTTCTATAATCCAGAGACTGCTGAAATTCTTAAACCAGCCTAAAATCTGCTTGCTTTGCCTTTTCCATTGAAACCACAATAAAGCCACTTGCTTATGTTTTTCCCTTGCTGCCTCTGTCTCCTGACCAACTTTGGTGCTTCCCTATGTGGCCCTGCATGGCAGGCCTCCTCTTCTTGGGAACTGAAAGTATCCAACTATCTTTTCAATGACAAGCATCTCCTGATATATTGCATCATCAAATCTGAAAAATAGTAAACCCTACGTTTTAAACCAATGTGTCCATCCATTAGGAGTCACATCCAGCAGGATGATCAGACAAACCCAGTAAAGCCGTTAGTGACATAGGGCTGTGTACTCAGCCATCAGTGATTCTTTGGATTCCTCAACTCTAAGGAAAATCCTACACTTACCTAGATTTTTATGCATGTTTTTACAACTAATATAATTCTGAGCATATAACAGGAACTTAACCAATGCTCACTAGTTGTTTGATGAAGCAGAATAATCAGGCCTTACAAAATCCAGAATCACTATATAACTTTGCTGGGTGGGGCCTCCAAGTGCTTCTAGATCAAGAGTTAGAGAATGCTTCTCCCAAAAGCATTTAGGAATGTCCATCTTGGACTGGGTGTGGTGACACACACCTGTAATCCCAGCCACTAGAAAAGCTGAGACAAGACGATCACAATTTCAAGGCCAGCCTCAATAATTTTGCAAGACCCTCAGCTACTCAGTGCAATCCTGTCTCAAAATAAAAAGGGCTAGGGATTATAGCTCAATGGTAAAGTGCTCCTGGCTTCAATCCCCAATATCAAAGAGAGAGAAAGAGTGTTATTGTGTGTGTGTGTGTGTGTGTGTGTGTGTGTGTGTTCATCTTGGGCTGGAAGCCCCTAGAAGTAGACCCTGAAACAAGGATTTGTGTGCCAAGAAATTTATTCAGGAGACAATCCTAGAAAACACAGAAAGGATATGGGTAATTAAGATAGAGAAAGGAAGGAAATTAATCCAGATATATTAATGAGCAAGTGTGGCTCAATCCACTAGGGACCTTTGAAAGGCAATGTAGGTCCCCAAACTGAAACACATATCAGAATCACCTGGAGGGATTACTATATACGAGTCTGAGCCCCACTCCAGAGCTGATTCCATGGACTCCCAGGCAACACTGCCATTGCTGGCAAATGCAAAGTATCTACATTGGATCACACTTAGAGAACTCGTAGCCCATATTTGTGTAAAGTACCTTCAACCTGTTCCCATTCTCTACACACACTTCCATCCCCAAGTCACAAAACCTGAAGTATCATCAGCCAACTGCCCATCATCACCAGCTGAGGGCAACTCCCAAGGGCAGTAATTTCCCAGTTTCTGTGGCCAAACTCCACAGAGGTGAATAAAAAATCCGTAGACAGAGATTTTGGCATTTGTAGTGGGACAACACAAGATGTCTGGGAACAATGAGTGCTGAGAGGGATGGGCAGGACACTGACAATGTTGTTTAATTTTAAACAATATTAAACATTCTGTGATTTTTAATTTTACGTGTTAATCTGACTACACTAAAGGATGTCTAGTCAGCTAAACATTATTTCTGCGTGTGATTGTAATGTTTTTTTTCACAAAAGTTAGTCTTTAAATCAATAGCCAGAGTAAAGAAAAATACCCTCATCAATGTGGATAAGCATCATCCAATCCACAAAAGGTCCAAATCATTGAAAAAAGTTACACTGTCTTCTTGAGTTGAAACATTCATCTTCACTTACCCTCAAACTTTAGTGTTCCTGGCTCTTGGACTTTGAACCAGGACCACAACATGTTGCATCAGCCTCCCAGTCCTCAGATATTTGACTTGGGCTTGGAGTTGCACCACTGACTTCCCCAGCTCCCAGGCCTTTGGACTTTGACTAGAACTATACTCCAACTTCTCTGTGCCTCCATCTCACAGATAGCATATCATAGGACTTCTCAGTCTCCATAACCATGTAGCTAATCCTTCATAATAAATCTCTTTCTATATTTCCGGGTGCTGGAATGTTCCTGAAAGGTTCATGTGTTAATGGCTTGGTTCCCAGCCTCTGACGCTATTGGGATGTGGTAGAATGTTTAGGAGGTGGGTTCTAGTGGGAAGAAATTAGTCATTGGGGACATGCCCTTGAAGGGGATATCTTTATTTATTTATTTGTTTGTTTGTTTTATTTTATGTGGTCTGAGGATCAAACCCAAGTGCCTCATGCATGCTAGGCGAGCACTCTACCACTGAGCCACAATCCCAGCCCCTAAGAATGCCAGCCCTTTCCTGTCTCTCTCTTTGCTTCTCAGACATCATGTGGTAAACAGACTCTCTGTTTTGCACTTCTGCCATGACGACCTACCTTGCCACAGATCAAAAACAACAGGGTTAAGTGACCATGGACTAAAACCTCTGAAACAGTGAAGCAAATTAAACCTTTCTTCCTTTTAAGTTAGTTATCTCAGGAATTTTTCACAGTGATGGAAAACTGATTAACATACTATATTATCTTATTGGTTCTGTTTCTCTGGAGAACCCTGACTCACAATATAGATTTTTGCATCAAAAGTGGTTCTAGAGGCACATAATTTTAAGGGTGAGTTTTCTAAATTGGTTCTGGGGCTTCTTAAATTGGATCTCTCATCTGATTGAATTTAAAAACACGAATGGCTCTTTTTCCAGCAATAAAGAGAACACTCATAGTCTATGGCATTAACTGTTAATAGAGAGATGCAAAATATCTGCACTAGATACTTTTAATCAACCACTTATAAGAAGGAGCTAAATGACTTTGTATATGCAATTTTTGAACATTTTTAGAAAACTAAAGATTATAATGGCATTGGTTAGCTGCTTCTGATGCTGTTGGACAGAGTCAAGGAAGAAAAGGATGTACTCAGGGGACCTGAGTACATTCTCAGCTCAAGCACTTAATAGCTTCTAGGTATGACCTGAAGGAGATCCTTATCTTCATTAACTTCAGGACTAAAATGAAAATCAAATACAGAATCTCATTCTTTTATTAACATCATTATAATGCAAGTGGAACTCCCAGTATCACTGAATAACTACTGTGAAAGTGAGGGCATTTTTATTGGAAAGGAATGATATACTATAAGTTGGAAGGAGGACATGTAGGGAGACCCTGAAAAATACGGGAACATTTAGCCACTGTTTTCTGATGAATCTTCTTAGCCAGTGAAAGATTTCTTCAAAACTCAATAGGAGTGGCCTCCCCATCCCCCAAAAAGTGTCTTTTCTAAACCCAGTGTTAGCAACCACTCTACCAAGTCTGGTTTTCTTTACCCAAGGAAAGGTCATGACCTCCCCTAAGGCAGTTATAATGCAAGACAATGTTGATTTTCCTCAGTATTAACCTGTGCAGCTCCTCTATGCTTTTAGAACTGTAACTAGATTCAAGTCTTCTAGGTTTCTAAGGGTTGTATAGGTGTGACCTATGAATAACTATCACATATTTCAAATGAAACATTTGAATTTCCTAATTTATGCAAGCAGAAATCTGAAATATATGTGGGAAAATAGGCATTAAAGTGGGATAAAATGGTAAAAGGAAGAGAAAGTTGGACCATATTTAATTATATGAGCTCACTAACAAAGATTCCACATTTAATGTTGCATTTTAGGAATTAGAAAGAATATTAGCAGCTTGTTTAGTTGGCTGAAATGTGGATTAAAAGGTGGCCGACCATGAGCAAGTTCAAGATGCACAATCTTGCCTGTTTAAATTTAGAGGAAGGGATTCAAAGACTTAGGAAACTTGGAATGTAGATTTGGGACCTGGTAAGGTTCCAAACATTATACCTTTGAATTGTACCATTGGTACTTTGGGAACTAAATTTGTAAGGGTAACCCCAGCATTCTTGAAGTACTCTCTATGATCACTCATTTCCGTAAGCCAAGCCTTATGGTGAGAACCACAGACAATCATTTGGAAATCCTGAAAGCAATGGGAGTACTTGGATCCCAGAGTAGCAGAGGCCAAGTGACACTCAACCACCAAAGGAAAGGTAGGCATGGTTACCATAATGGAAAGCAGTTAAAGCAGCAATCAGAGTAATCTGACTTATGAGACCTTTGATGTTGATGTCAAGTTAATCATGGAGTTCCCATAAGTGAAAAAGATAGGAAGCCTACTAAATTCTTACTTGATCTGTATAAGCAGAGAAGTCCCAGATTAGGTGAACTAAAGCTTAACTCTGATTGCAAAACCGAAGTCACTTCCCCTCATTCCCAGATTTGAGACAGTTTACAGACTCAGAACCCTCAGAATGACGGGGAGGTTGGGTCTTCTTGAGGAAGAATCCTAGTATCACTACAGAAAATTTATACTATTTATATTTCTCCCATTCGGTCCCAAATTATCTGCAGCCCTTTACAGGGTAACTATGAGAAAAACGAAATAATCAAATCTCTCCAAGAATACGAGATGTTTATTGGCTATGAACTAATGTTAATTCCAGGAGATTTGAAGCTTTACTTTTGCCCTCCAGTTAGAGCAGTGTCTTATGGAAGTCAGGTTATCAAGCTCAGGTTCATCTTACAGTGGTCCAGTATCTCCCTGAACCAATTTGTGGCTACTTTCCAGGTTCCAGAATGCACAATGAAAAAAACATACCTAGCAGCTGGCAGCATTCCCACATTGGTTCTCTGAACTGTGAAGTAAGAATTCCCATGGTAGAAAGTCCAGCTAGAAGCCATTAGAATTTTCTCTGCCTAGGAAAGGAGAAAATTTAAAGCAATGCTGTGTACCTGAAGGGATTACAGAGATTAGTGCCACCATCAAGGACTTAAAAGATGCTAGGGTGGTGATTTCCATTACATCCTTGTCCTATAATTTTATTTGACCTGTGCAGAAGATGGATGGATCTTGTAAAATGACAGTGTATTATTATAAGCTTAACTAAGTGATGACTTCAATTGTAGCTGCTATATGAAATGTGGTTTCAATGCTTGAGCAAATGAATATATCTCCTTGTACCCGGGATGCAGCTATTGATTTAGTAAGTTCTTTCCCCACCACACTCCCCTCCCTTAATTCTTGTCCATAAGGCTCACTGTAAGAAGTTTCATTCAGCAGAAAATCCCAGTGATACACCTTCACCATCCTGTCTCAGGGTAGAGCAACCCTCAGACTCAGGTCATAATTTAGTTCTCAGCAATTTTTGATTAAGATTTCACACTGGTCTGTTATTAATGACATTTTGGACCCAGTGAGTGAGAAGAAGACTCTATTCTAGATTTATTGGCAAGACATTTGCCTGTTAGGGGGTAGAAAATGACTACAATTCAAGGGTCTTATACTTTGGTGGATTTTTTAGGGGTCCACTGATGTATGTTGATTTATTCCTTCTAACATAAACAGTAAGTTGCTACATGTGGTCCCTCCTACAACATCAAAAGACAAACCTAGTGGGTATCTTTGAATTTTAGAGGCAACATATTCCTCATTTATGTGTGTGCTATTCTGGCCCATTTACTGAGTCACTCGAAAAGCTGCTAGTTTTGAGTGGGATTCAGAACAAGAGAAGGCTTTACAATAGGTCCAGGCTGCTTTTCAAACTGCTCTGCCATTTGAGCTTTGTAATTCAGCAGATCCACAGTGCTTGAAGTGTCAGTGGCATTTATTGGAGCCTTTGGCAAATCCCAATAGGTAAATTGTAGAGCAGGCCCTTAGGTTTTTAGAACAAGGCCCTGCAATCATTCACAATAACTACTCTCCTTTTGAGAAGCTCCTCTGGACCATCTAGCAAGCCTGAGTAGAGATTAAATGCTTGACCATGGGCCACAAAATTATTACATGACTTTGAGCTGCTCTTCATGAACTGCTATTGACTTACCAAGCCATACAAATGGGCATGCACAGCAACATTTCATCTTCAAATGAGAGTGATATATATGTGACTGTACCTAAGCAGGACCTGAATGCACAAGTAGGTCACAGAAAGACATGGCTCATGTGTTCACAGTCCCCACTCTTGCTTTCTATCTCCCAGCCTGCACCTATGACCTCATAGGAAGTCCCTTACTATCCATTAACAGAGTAAGAGAAGATTCAAGTCTGGTTTAAGATGATTCTGTACAATATGCATGCAGAATACACAGAATAAGACTTCTGCTATCCTAGAAGTCTTAGTTCCAAAGGGACTGACGTTTCTATTGAAGAATACTGCAACAATTTCATGGAACTGGAACTTAAAACTACACCTGGACAATTTGTGGTTCTTAAGATTCTGAGCCAACAGGCAAAGATAGATACAGTGTTGGCTGAGATGACTGATCCAGATTACCAAGAGAAAATTGGACTACTACCCCATAAGGAAGGTAAAGAAAATTATTTCTGGATACAGTGTCCCCTTAGGATATTTTTTAGTAATTATCATGTGCTAAGAGTGAGACAAGAGGAAAAACCAAGCCGAGCATAATTAATGGCTCAGACCCTTTAGCAATAAGGATTTGAGTCACCTGGCCAGGTAAGGAACTACCACCTGAGGTTTTGCTGAAGGCAACAGGAATATAGAATGGTAGTTGAAGAAGGTAGTCACAAATATGAGTTATAATGATATGATCAGTCATAGAAATGAGGACTATAATTGTTACGAGTATTTACCCTTTGTGTTGTTATGAATATGTTGGTATATATGCATACATTAAGCAAACATCTTTGTTTTCTTTCACTTAACTATCATATAACATGAGATGTATTGACTTTTTGTCAATATAATATTGTTAACTGTACATCATAATATTTAAGTTACAGGATTATCAAAGGAGAGAATATCATGCAAAGACTTTATCTCTTCTTCTAGGAAAACAATTAGTGTGGTTTGGCTATAGGCAGGATAGTTGTTTATGTTAGGTGAAATTATGAGCTTATTATTATCATCTTTTGGAAGTTAAATATGAGTTAAGAAGATGTGTATGGGTGCTAAGCAAACAAGGATTGTAATTGAGATGGTTAATTTTATATGTCAATTTGACTTCTCTAAGGGATGACCAGTTAGCTAATAAAAAACTGTTTTCAGGGGTATCTGTAAGGTTTTTTTGCACAAGAGATTAGTATTGGATAAGTAAACTAAGTAAAAAAAAAAATGTTCTTACCAATGCAAATGAGCATCTTTTCAATCTGTTCAGGGCCCAAATAGGACAAAAATGCAGAGAAAGGGAAAATTTGTCCTCTTTTCTTAACCTGGGACATCCATCTTCTTATGTTTTTGGATAATGGAGTACCTGGTTATTGGGTCTTCAGCTAAGACCAGTGGCTTATACCATTGATTGGCTCTGTTGGTTCTTAGGATTCTTACGATTGAACTACACCACTGGTTTTCCTGGGCCTCCTGCTTATAGATGGAAAATCATGGAACTCCTTAACCTTTATATCATATCAGCCCAATCCTCCTACCCCCACTTATAAACTCTCCTACTAGTTCTCTTTCCTTTTTTCTAGTCTCTCTTGGCTCATCAGTGTGAGTGGTGATGATTTTCCTGAAAGAAATCCTTGTACTTATGTTTCAAGGCTGCCTACATACCACTGGCCCACTGATTTACTACATGTTTTTGATGAGTTAGACCTATCAAGACCTATCAGACCTGACCTTATGATGGGTCAGGCTTAGAGATGCCACAAGAGGCAAGACCTGCCATAGTTCTCTTCTGTGTGTGTCCCAGCTAAACAAGGGAGACCTAACTGTCTTTTAAAAGATGAGAAAGTATATTGTACATGTTGAGTGCTTTGGAGACAATGACACAAGTGAGCAAGAGATTGGTCAGGATTAGTGACATTTAAGCTAATATATGAATTTTAGAGCTAAGACACTGCATGAAAGCCTTAGGAAAAGCATGCCAGGCAGGAAAAAGGAAAGCTAAATAGCTTGATACAGGAGCATGCTATGACTGTAGCTTAGAAGGAGAAGAAGGAGGTAGCATCTAAGGCAGGGAGATAATCAGGGGCCAGTAAGGCCTTGTAGACCACAGTCAGGAATTTAGGTTGCATTCCAAATAAGATGAGAAAAATTTACAGAATATAGGCTTTGAGATTCTTATATTTTTATAATTTCTTCATGGATATTTCTAGTCACAAAAATCCAGATCATGAATGGAAAGACACAACCCTGGGCCTGGAAGATGTTCCTAGTGACAGTTAAGCATGTACACATCTATACTATGCATGAAGTCACATGTACTATCCTTCATGTGTCTCTACACCCTAAAATACCAGGTCAGTCGCTATTTACATATATTGCTCTGGTATTGATTACTAAGAGCATCCTCTTTTACTCCCAGCAGTGTCTCAGTTGAATGATAAATTATATGGTCACCCTAATTATACTACTTGCGTCCACGTAATTTAAGTCTTGGCTCATGAGGTCCATTACTCTTGGATCGATGGTTTATTCTACCTTGAAATATAAATTCCTTACAATTAATAGAAACTGCCACATGTTTATGTCTTGTTTCTCCCACTGCACTATATATTTCCAAGGACAAGACACATGTGTTCATCAGTTCATTTATATAAAGAGCATGTCCTATGTCTAACACGAAAATGATACGTAGGCCTTTGCACATTACTGCTCGTAAATTAGGTCACTGGTCACAGCCATACTGCTGGGAGTGTGAAGAAATTCCCCTCTTAAGAACAGGAAAGGGAAAGTGAGTAGCCAATATTTCATAGCCCCTAAATTTCAGAACTAGAACTTGAATTTCGGTGGGCCTAGCTCCTCACTGAGGCATCTTTCTGAACCACCAACCTGCCATGTAAGGCCCGGGGGACCTCTTTTCTAAGGAAGGTACTGACTGACAGTCTAATAAGATGAGGGAGAAGGCACAATAACCTTTTGTGTCTGAGCTTTGCAAATATAAAATGCCTTATAACAGCTGAATAATAACAGCCATTGGCATCAGCAGGTGATCAGGATTTTGCTAGGGCTGTTGACGGTGCAGAGATTTTATGACCATCTCCTAATGTGTGTCAGGTCAGATGTAATACCCTGTAATGTCAGAGCTTATCAGTCTTGCTTGAGGCAGTCAAACATGGCACACACAGCCAGCGCGTTCTTGGCACACATTCAAGCCCAAGCTGTCAGAGCCTCTCAAATGAGGGCTTTCTGAACACTAGCCCCCAAGGCAGGTGCAGGTCTACCCAGAACTAGTGGACTGAGGGAGCCATACCTGGAGACTTTATCAGCAGTCTTCACCTGTAGCCTCAAGGAGGCTTGTAAGAGAATTTGTGTTCTGTCAGGAACAGAGCAATGATTCCACTGGGATCCCAGGGACTGAAGAGCTCTTTGCTTTCCCTCAGGCTGCCGCCAGACTCCCTCCCTCCTGAGCCAAGCTCAGAGCTATGACTGCCAAGCCTACTTCTTTTCCTGGCTCAGATTAGAGCCACCTGGGTGACCATGGGCAGAATCCCAGACAGAAGAAGTTAACTGGAGAGAACTGGGTTCAATATTGCCAAAGACCATTTCTTGGTTCCTCTGAACCTCAGATTCTGTCCCTATAAGTCTTGGTGATAAGGATTACCTTGCAAAACTGCTATGTAGATGAAATTCCATGAGGTTTGCACACAGTAGATTTTCAGAATCTGTGGTCTGCTCTCATTAGTATCACTTTTACCACCAGACCTATTCCCTCAAAGGCTAAAGATGACTTCCCAATACTGCCTGCCTTCCCTGCCTCTGTCCTAGGATACGCCAAGGGGCAGCGGGATCCTAAGCAGAGAAGGGGAAGTAGAATGCTAACTCATCTCCTGGAAAATGACTCCCCTGGCTATCACTTCGTTTTTATATCCCATAATTAATCAATAATTAGGTCACTGCATAAATCTAATTAGGAAGCCTAGAAAAATGTTATTCTAGTGCCTTTCCACCTTGTTCTGAGAAAGAGTCATTTGTTAATGCCACTGGGAGACACACAATTCTCATTCAATTTTTTTTTTTATTTCTAATTTTGTTTTATTTTTATTAGGGAAAATTTCAAACATGCCCAAAAATAGAGAAAATAATATGATGAGCTCTCATTTTAACAATTAACACCTTTATGCCTTTTTTCACCTACCATACACATGCATTTTTTTAATATTTATTTTTTAGTTATAGGCAGACACAATATTTTTATGTGGTGCTGAGGATCGAACCCAGTGCCTCACACATGGTAGGTGAGCGCTGTACCTCTGAGTCACAACCCCAGCCCATACACATGCATTTTTAAGACAAATCCCCAACATTAAGACATTTCACCCATAAATATATCCTTAGCACATGATGGTCAGAGGAAGGTGGGGTGTATTGCATCAAAGACTTGGATAACTGGTTTCTGAAGAGGGAATTGGGCCCAGGGACTCAAGAACTGCCCTTTACACACAAGCACAATATAAGGAGCTGGTGGAGAGCAGTAATTTGGGAACAGATCTAGGAGGAATATTCCTGGGAATCTAATACCACCCACAAACATCATGGAAACCTGGAAATGTCCAGATGTCTGAAGGGGCAGGAATGTGAGCATCCCCTGGGACTTTGGGGAAGCAGCCTTGAGAGAGAATGACATCATCAGAGAGTGAACAACAAGTTGGAAGCAGCTATTGCTCTAGACTTCCTCCAAGTCCTATCTCTGTCCACAGGCGTAGGCTTACAGGAGGACACGGGTAAGGAAATGGCTGGCTCATGAGGAGAGGAGCAGCCAGTTTCACAAAAGTTAAAAGGTGCCCCATCCACCAGCAAATTGTCTTCACATCAGGAAAACAAGATGTGCCCGTTTTGCAAATAAGAATGTTAAGACTCGGAGAAATAAAATTGCTCAGGTTGCAGGTGGAAGAAGCAGGTCTAATTCTGGCATTTCCTCCCTCCTTCCTCACCTTGTCTTCCTCATTCAAGTTTAGCACCCCAGCATTGGGAGACTCCTTGATAGGAAACATTTCTATGTGACTGAATCACTAATCAGCTTGGTTTGGATTTCATAAATGACAGTGCTGGGAACACTTAGTCAGTACTTCCTCCCAGATTCCAGCCAGAGAGAGCAATACTAAAAGAGAATACTAAAGGCTCAGATATGCAAATGATCGTTTGGACAGATTTCTTCTAGAGTTTTGGCCTCCAGGCGAATTCTTTATCCCCTGCAGAAATACATTCCTGTTTCTGCCTAACTGGTGAAAAAGGAGAGAGATTTTTCCAGATGACCAACCCTTGGAATAAAAATCTCCATGGAAAATGTACTTTTCTGGAAGTAAATGTTGGCTAAACAGGGACAATGTTGGCTAAACAAAAGTTCCATTCTTTGAAAAGAATGGAGAAAGAGAATTCTCCAAACTTCAAATTGTGAGAGTAAATAGATCTCTTTGAAGTTCATTGCTCATCTTTCTTCCATGCAGCTCCATGCCTTAAGCAAGGTGAGTGGCATGGCCTCAAGAGGGTACCCCAGAATTGTAGGTGGGAAGGTAGGAAGCAGCCTCTGCTCTAAGCTAGAAAAAAAAAAAAAAAAAAAGATGGGCTAAAGCATGTGATTTAGACACAGATGCTCTGCTGGCCTTGGAAAGGGATGAGGATATAACTCTGTAGCCCTTACCCTCATGGAGCCCTGGGCCTTGAGAAGGAGTAAGATGACTATAGAGAGGCAACAACACAATGTTCAGGTGAGCACAGGGAAGACAGGCTGGTAGATCCTGGTGCCACCTTTCAGGGGCTTCCTAATTCATTGGGTTCTCTAAGCCTCTAATAGAACCTTTTGGTTGTGAATGAAAAGTTC
This sequence comes from Callospermophilus lateralis, assembly GCF_048772815.1. Lineage (NCBI taxonomy): Eukaryota > Metazoa > Chordata > Mammalia > Rodentia > Sciuridae > Callospermophilus > Callospermophilus lateralis. The sequence continues at coordinate 22,910,008 of NC_135322.1, read as the reverse complement.
AGGGTTTAGTCTTGTGTGCCTACTGACTTGTACTCAGCCATAGTAAGTCTGGATCATGCTGGCTCAACAATGTCCTACCTTGCCTCCATTAGTGCTCCCCCTCTCTCCCAGGCCCCCCACCTGAGGACCCTGGCACTCATAATTCAGGCAGCGGCTGTCCACTCTTGATGAAAGCTCTTATGCTTTAGTCTTCAGAGCTGCTGATAATCTGGCAATTAAGGGCCAGGCTGGAGGAATTCTGTTTGAATGCTTTGATAAAGGCTGGCAGGCCTCAGCACTATCTCCTTTTGTTTTCAATCATCCTGACACTGCAAAGGCAGCTGGAGAATGATGCGTATGTTAATGACGGCTGCAGAATGAGGCCCAAATAATGCCTCTCTACCAAAGCCCCAGGTTGATTTTCCCAGTTACTGCTTGTAACTGGGTCACTATTTTTAGTTGGGACCTCCAGTCAAAAATGCCAAACAGGGAAAATGAATGTGAATTTAGCTGAGAAGGAATCAGGGTTGGGGCATTCTGTCCCATATCTTTTAGCATCCTGAGTCCTGGGAAAGTCCTTTTCTCATCCTAGGCCTCCATCTTGCTCACCTGAAAAACTGAATCAAAGAGCAGCAGTACCCAAAGGAAAAGGGATACAGCCTTGTGAAGCCAACTGCTCTGCTGGAAAGTTCTTGCAAGTGTCTATAATGCTAAGGTTTGCACCAAGTCATTATGCCCTTGCCCATTAGTAGTATAAGAGGAAACGTTTAGTGGGTTCATACTTACCTAATGTCAGTTCATGAGGCAAGAACTGTACACAGTCAGAACCCCTTTTAGGCAGGTGCAATGGAGGTTACTTGTCCACTCACTCATCCTCCCCTTCAGCCTTAAGACTGCCACTGGTCTTCTATTAAACACCCAAGCTGTCTTGCTTTCCAGGGACATGCTCTGTGAAAAACATAGCATCTTACAAATCTAGAGATCCTCATGCCATGGAAGACATGCAGGATCCAAGCCCAGAAGAGGGATTGGCAACAACGCCTCCATGGCTTGAATGGGAATTCTCTCTCTCTCTCTCTCTCTCTCTCTCTCTCTCTCTCTCTCTCCTCAAAGAAGTAAAATCTTCGTAGATAAGATATAATACCATATAATAACAACATACATTCTGAAATTCATAATAACTAATTTTTTATGTATAACGTATATGTTCCAAATGGTGATAAGAATGTCAATTTAGGACAGCCCCTCCTTAACCCATCTCATTCAATAAAAAGAGCTCATTCAAGGGTTGGAAGAACTTAATCCCAGAATTTTGAACTATAATGCAAATAAATCACATAGACATGGAATAAATATGTGATCAGAAAATAATCAAACATGTCCTTTCCATGAATAATCTGGCCATGGCCAGTTTGTAGTATTAAGAAAGGACTAAGAACATAAGTGGCTGCAGTTAACTAATATATTGTGTGTTGTTTCTGCTTATAACTGTGAAAGCTTCTTCTTGAATCAGGTCTAGACTAGAACTTGACTCCCAGGATATAGATTTTACCATGCTACAGGCTAAGAGACTTTGCTGAATTTATTTGCTCCAAATTTATTTGCTCTTAAAAGTCACATCTAGGGTAGGAAAAGGGTCCTGATGTCACTCAGACTATTCCCATATTTCTTTCCTCCTGTTCTAGAAATGCCCCCTTCTTCTCTCCATCCTTTCTTCACAGGAACATGTGTGAATGAACACACACACACACACACACACACATACACACACAGAAACAGTCACCAGGCTGCGCAGGTGTGCAAAAAGAAGTCAGCTGAAGAGACCACCCACTGAGGGACTTTCAACTTTGGCCATAGGTAGAATAATAGCCTCTATTCTCTGAGAACCTACTAGGAAACACACACACAGTTCTAAGCAGCTTTGCATCCTGGCCCCTTGATCAAATGTACATATCAGAGACTCAGCAACTTCCTCCACCTCTCATTTTCCAGTTGGAGAGGCAGTTAGCAGTACCAAGTGACTCTCCCCTAGTCATGACTGAGTAGATGCCTGATTCAGGCTCAGCCATTTAGATTTTCCAAGGGATGTGGAACTAGATGCAGAAACATGATGACCAGTGAGAGGCTGGACCCAGGTCATGCAGGCCTGAGAGGAGACTTACAGACACAAGTTCAAGAATGCCTCTTTACAGAGCAAGGCAAAACAAAAACAAAACAAAACAAAACAAAAATATTCAGAGAGAGACAGGAAGCTATTGACTATCAAACTTCTGAAATATTCCCAGTTCTCAACTCTCAACCCTCCTGAGAATTCACTTTCCCTAAGGTGCATTTATTCAGTCATATTTATTTTACTTATTGGGTGTTTCCATGTGACCGGCTTTGTTCTAGGCCTAAATATACAGCAAGTCTTGTCCTTAGGTGCTTCTTTCTAGTAGAATCCATGCATTAAGTTCTTTTAATATTTTAATCAAGTGAGCCAAGTGGATTCCTGTTTCTTGCACCTAAGAGACCTCCCAATAAGATCAGGTCAATATGGAGTTTCTCTTTTTACAGATGAAGATCCAGAGGCTCTTAGAGGCAAGATAAGTGGCCCAAGCTGAACCAGAAGCAGAGCTGGACTTTGAAAGCCACGCATCAGATCTGAAGCCCACATACTTCCCTCTGCTCCCATTGTCCCCAAGTAATAAAGACGCTCATTCTGTCCAAGGATTTCTGGTTTCTGCACTGAGAGGTAATCCCTGGTATTGACAGCAGGGATCCCACAGGCTGCACACAGGGAAAGGTCTGTTCATACCACACACTCTCGGGGGGTTTCCACGTGCTTTTTGACTATGATTCTCACAACAACTTTGCTGGAGCCACAGCCCAGGATTTTATTCATTTTATCATTTAGGAAATCCTTGAACTTGGAACAGCCAAGTGTCCTGCCCAAGGTCACAAAGCTGGTGAAGGAGCTAGGAATCTACCCCAAACCCCTGGTCTATGGTTTGGTTTTGAATTTTTATTGTTTTATTATCAGCAATAACTTGAAATCTCTACGAACCATTATTTTACTTCATCCTATCCCATTATGTAGCACTTGCTCCCATTGGGGTATTTGCTATTCCTTTTCAGTTTAGTCTCTAGCCACAAACTCCCAGCCTGTTTTTCAACCATTTTTCACCCCTTGCCTTGTGAAGTGCACATCTTCACTGATATCAGACTCCTCCCTGTCTTCCTCACACTCTTTCTGAATATATCCCAAACCAACACCTAAACCACTTCAACCAGGTGCATCCCATCCCAGGGTCTGCATTTTCACCTGATGACCAGGCTGCACCCTCCAGTCAGCCTTGGCTTCCATCTCATTCTACTCCATTAGCAACTGTTGAGTTAACTGTTTCCTAGGCACTAATCAGTGCCTAGGAAAGCTTTCAATGAGATAAAACAATCTTACATGTGCTTGGGGTGGTGATGACCATCACATTCCACCATCTTTCCTACCCCTATGCCCCCCCCAATCTCTTCTTAAGCTGGAATATCCACCTTCTACTGTCCTCAGACATAGGAACTTCTGGCTCTTTGGCCCTTGGACTATGGGACTTACACCAGTTCCACCTCTACTCACAGTTCTCAGACCATGGGTCTCACATTGGTAACTAGGAATTACCCATCAGTTTTCCTGATTCTCCAACTTACAGGTATGTAATAGGGCCTTGCTGGCCTCTGTAATCATGTGAGTTGATTGCCATAATAAATATCCTTCTGCATATCTCTAAAAATAGGGGGGAAAAAAGAATGTGGCAAAGAGGGAGCTGGCCACTCCCCTATCTCCAGTCTTTGGGATGGAATATGAAGAGAGTAACGTTGGTTATAAAATAAAAGGCTATATTCATTAAACATCTGAAGAGAGTCACCTACATACAACCTATTCTATATATTCCCCCAACTTGTAGGCACATTGCAGCCCTTCTTGTATCCCAGTCTGCTGCCTTGGAGGAATAAGTAACAAAAGTTGCAGAGTCTCTCTGTTGAATGCTCCAGGTTCTCTTTGGTAATTTGTAACAGTATGCTTGGGTCCTTTGTAGCCCTGGGATTGAACAACAACGTATCAACACCTACAAAATTTCTGTCTGATCCACCCATTCCCATTGCCGCAACTGTAGCTGAGTCCTAGTCTAGTTAACTAGATGACTTCAGAGTCCTCCCAACTGGTCTTTCTGCTTCTTAAATTGTGGCTCCAGAGACTACTCTATAAACAGCAGCCAGGGAAATCCCCACACATCCTTTGACTAAAAACCAGATTGACACCTGATGTAGTAGAAACTCTAGGGTATTCTCCAAAGCCTAGTCTAAGAACGAGATCAGTAGAATCACCAAAGCTTCTTGTTAATACACCAATTCCCAGGCCCAAATCTTACTCCTACAATTCAGAGTTGCTAAGAAAGGAATTGAGAATTGTTATTTAACAAGTCCCCAGATGATTTTTATGCACATTAGATGTTGAGGATTCTGACAGGTGAGGAAGAAAGTTTAGGAATCATGTAGTCTTGGAGCTTCCATCAGTATCTACGGCTGCTGAATGGAGCTAGAATCCAAGCTCAGGGGTGGGGCCTGAGAAGTAGCTAGTCAGGAGTCCACCATCAAAAGATCTGCCTTTATCACTTCCTAGATATGGGCCTTAGGCTAGGGATTCTCTTGTGGAACCCCAGTTTCCAGAGCACAAAATGAAATGACATTGGCTTGACAGGGCTGTTGTGAGGATTAATAACTTGCAGTCTACCCAGCACTTAGTGCAGGTGCTAAATGCCTCACAAATGTGGAGATTATGTTAATTAGTGATGTGTCTTTCTGAAATCATCAGTTATTTTCTGGTTGATTGGATTTACACAACTTGAAGGCCAAGGAGGACTCTCCCCATGGAAGAAATGTATCTGATTCCCAAGTAACATTATTCTTCTGGTACCCTCTCCTTACACACACACACATACACACATACACACACACACACACACACACACACACACACGCACCAGGCTTCTTCAATGTTCTTAGAATCCTCTTTCTATTCTCTGCAGCTATTTACTATCTTATCCACAAGAATTCTTCTGCCTCCACATTTTCTTAGTTTTTTGAAACAACCCTCAAGTCTCAGCTCCCATTCCCTTTTTTCATGATGCTTTCCAACATAAGCCTAGATTTTTTTTCATCTAGGCAGCAGCAGTGTAACCTCCCCAGCATTCTGAGCCAGCTTCCAACTGGCTCCCATTGGACAGGGAATCCTCCTGGAGGATCTTCCCTATCCTGATTCCTTGTAGGCTGTCACTGGGTCCAGCACTGTGTCCGGCTCAGCGGAGGGCTTGGCAAGTATTTGATAGATGAGTGAAAGGTGGCTCTTGTGCTTTCTTCTTTTCAACTCAATTAGGAAACAAGAAAAAGTCCTACCTTCCCCTTTACCACAGCTTCCTAACTAGGCTGTTACTCACATCACCTAATTGTGAATTTATGATGATAGCTTGCTCTAGGCCAGTTTGAAACTCCAAATAAAAATTTTTCCTTATTTTTTGTCAGGCAGGGATATTCCATTTTGGTTTTTTTTTTGTTGTTGTTGTTGTTGTTTTGTGTGTGTGTGTTGTTGTTGTTGTTGTTGTTGTTTTCAACCGAGCTTTTGAAGTATGATTTACATATAACAAACTGCTTCCACTAGAAATGTATGACTCAATAACTTTGACAGAAGTAAATATCCTTGAAACCACTGCCACAATCAGTGGACCAAACAATTTTATCAAACATGAAAGCTTCCTCATGCCCTGAAGCATCAACTTAAAGTGGTAGAAGCAGCAGTGATTCTCAGTGACCTTAAGGTGATAAAAGAGTAGCCAGCTGTGCTTCCGTGTTGTTCTTTCAAGGCAGGAAAATGGGCAATTCAGGCCGAAGTCTCAGGATACCTTCCACCAGGTAGAAGCTGTTCCAAAGGACTTTCTGAGATGATAGAAATAATATCATATCTGAGCTGTACAGGATGGCTATTGAGCACTAGAAGTGCATGAGTAGGACTGAGAAACTAAATGTTTGATTTTATTTAATTTTAAATAATTTACATTTAACAGAATAGCCATAGATGGCCAGAGGCTACCTTATTGGACAGCAGAGGAGTTATAAATCCATAGGCACAACCTTATGGGAGGTCATGTGTGTCTTGCTCCAAGTGGGGCATATAAAAAGAGTGGTCAGATCTCATCACAGGGGCTTGCAGTTTCCTTGTGAGACATTTTGTTTGCTTGAATTAATAAAAGACGAGTATGCAAATGTTGGTGAAAACCATGATCATCAGGCTAGAAACCAACAAAAGAGTGTTAGATGACACAGTGCAAAGAGTAGGCCCTGTCCAGGTCACATGCTGTTCAAAGCCAGGGTTCAGTTTTAAACCCAAAAGTCATCTCTCCCATCTTACCTGCCATGAAAAAGTAGATAGAACCATAGACCTGAGGCTGGGAAGGGCCTCCAGGCAACCAGAATGCTCACATAGTTAATATCCCAGACTTTAAGAAAAGATGAAAAAACCACAGCATTTACCCTTATATGGGTCTCAACTGAGGAAATCCATTGTCATATAGATAGTCTTAGGCGTTTTCTTATCAGGACAGTCTGAAGCTTTTAAACACAGCAGTTATCAAAAAAAAAAAAAAAACAAAACTGATCTTTAGAGATTGTTCATCTCTCAAAACTGAGAAACCTGGCTGTTATGGTTTAGATATGAGGTATATGCCAAAAACTCATGTGTGACACAATGCAAGAAGATTTAGAGTTGAAATGATTGGATTATTAGAGGATTAACCCAATCAGTGTGTTAATCCACTGATAGGGATTAACTGAGTGGTGACTGTAGGCCTTTGGGGTATATATTTTTTGAGCTGAGCTTGGTCTCTCTGTTTCTTGGTGGCCTTGTCCTGTCCTGATTTCCTCTGCCACAGCCTTATGCCATGATGTTCTTCATCACCTCAAGCCCTGAGGAATGGAACCAGCTATCTATGGAACTTGAGCCCTCAAATAAACTTTCACTCCTATAATTGTTTTTGTCAGATCTTTTGATCCCAGCAATGAAAAGGTTGACTAGACACACCACAGAACAACTGTACACTTAAAAATGGTTAAGAGTGTAAATTTTATATTACATGATTTTATTGTAATTTTTGAGGAAAAAAAAAACCCAAGCAGGAAAAAAAAAAATCAATCTCTTTCTGAAGGAAGATTTATTCCTCTGTCTTTGAATTATTTATCTATGTTTGAATATTTTTATGAGATTGAGTTCATACATTATTTGAATTAAAAGTAAATAAAAATGTCAAACTAAGACAAGGGATAATTTTTAAAGACACACCTTCACTCCATACTCACATGTTGCATCTCATAGGCAAACATGAATCACTCCACTTGGTAGACATGGGGTCAATGGATCAGGTCAAGTCCCAGCCCCATCCCTTATTTAACCTCTCTGACTCAGTTTTCTCACAGAAAATTTAGAGCCACTACTTCAAAGGTTCTTGGTGAGGATTAACTATGTAAAGCCTTTAGCACTTTGCCTGATGCAGAACAAAAAGTAAGGTGTATCAGAATTTTTTACATTCTAGACACTGTATTGGATACTTTATATGAATCACAAAACCCTATGAGGTAGATGTTTGTTGTTACCTTCATTTTAAGGAAGAGAAAACTGAGACATAATTAGCCCCCTGCTAATGAGCAGTCAGGATTCAGACACAGGGACCTTGTTAGTGCCATGTTTTTTAATCACTATGTAAGTGCCAGTATGAGTTTGCTCAGGGTGCTGTAACAAACTACCACAGACTGAGTGACTTGACAGCTTAAACTTATCATCTCACAGTTCTGAAGGCCAGAGTCAAGCAGCTGGTAGGGTTGGTTTCTTCTGAGGAAAGGATCTGTTCCAAGCCTTTCTCCTTCACTGATGGCTGTCTTGTCTCTGTGTCTTCATACCATCTTCCCTCTATCCATGTCTATCTGTGCCCAAATTTCCTTTCTATATAAGGACACTAGTCATACTGGATTAGTGTGAACCTGTAGAACCTCATTTCAGCTTAACTTTTGAGCTTAACATTTAACTTCTGTAAGGCCCTATCCCCAAATAAGGTAACAGTCTGAGAGGTGCTGAAGGTTAGGACTTCAATATATAAATATAGTGGGGGGCAGGGCGTGCAATTCAACCAATAATGATGTCTGTCACATGAAGGGCTAAGTAAACATTAATTCCTGTGACAAGCTTCATGATGCAGTCCACCAGCAAAGTCAACAAATGATTGGCCTAAGAAAGTCACAAAGTCAAGTAACAAACATAGAGGGATGTAAATCCCATAGATAAGGTCTGCAGAGTGTAGAGTAGGAAACAAGTAACATGATTCAGTGTCAGGAGAGGTTTACTACATAGCAGAAGTGATATGTTTTCAGGCCTGGGATGGATGATCTGGGTTTTAAATGACTTTTGGAAAACATACTCATATCTTAGAAAGGCCTGTGGGTTTGTTTTAATCACTTCTCAAAGCTATGCTAGACATTCACAGCTCAGGATACCCAGTTTAGCCTAATAAAAAAAAAAAGTAATTACATCATATTAGAGATAATTTGATTGTTACTGAGACGATAATTGAGTTGAAATGCTTATTGTAACAGACACATCAGATTGGCGAGGAGGAAACTCTGCTTAAATGCAAACAGTGTTGATAGTAGAATTAAAAGATTGTCAATGCAGTTAATCCAATAGTAATTATTTTCTGAACATAAATTCCTGAGTAGCGAGGACACAATTATATCTACAAACAGTCATAAGAAAATAATTACTCCACACTCCACCTGAAGCAATAGTCCATAAAAGCTCTGATAATGCTCATCATGAGAAGCAAGGTTTTTCCCATCAGAAAAGTATTGCAGACACCAGTAGCGAAAAAGTTTTCCTAAATACTACATACTCACTGGGTAGCCCTGTCTTAGCATTCTTTCTCCAGAGGGCCAACCACTCTGCCTACCTGACATCCTTCCCAGGTTGTCAGAACATGACCACCTCCAGCTGACTTAAACTCTAGAAGACCTTGGCCCCCATCTTTCATTCTAAGTCTACAGTCTCCTAGCCTCCCTGCTCACCCCTTTAGTCACCTGCCTCCCACTGGTCCAGGTCTCTTCATTTTCCCTTTTTGACTGTGTTGAATTGACAGCCTTCCTACACAATGTAAAGTCCACAGTCCTCCATGTCAACCCTCTTTTATGGAAATACCTGTGTCTTCCTGTGACACCCAGCCAAACAAACCCTAACCCTTCATCAGCCAAATCTGCTGAGTGTCGTTGGAGACACTGCACAGAAATCCTGCTATGACCCTTATCCTTTCTATTTTTCTCTCCTTGGCCATTAACTCATTCTTCTTTCACCTTCCCAAATGCCAACCACACCTTCCACTCAACATGTAATCTCCATGCACAATTCACGGAGACAGTGGAAAAAGTACAGGCTCCAGATGGAAACCCCTTCAACTTTCTGCTTCTGAGCCCGAAAGTCTCCTACAAATAAATAACGAGTAAAATTATACTCCTTGGGTTTGGTCTCAAAGCAGTGCTTCCTCTCCTCCTCATTAAGGCTAAGTCCTTCCTGCATTGTCCTTTCCACCAACTTCTACATGGGATTCAGCTTCCTCCACCTTACTTTTCCCTTCACTTCAGAAGTACCTCGGAGGAAAACTTCAAAAAGAATCCTCTCCTTACTCATGTCTCACTCTTCTCATCCTGGCTTCGGTTCTAGCACTCCAAGTGTGAACACCCTTTTAACATGTCATGCAAAGGCTCTCTGCCTTGCTCATCAGGACACTATTGGTGCCCATGTAACTGGACCAGAACACCTACAGCAGATACAGGAGTAGGCCCCAAATGGCTGTAGTTAGGCTCCCTCATGGAAACTTCCGGCAGGCTGTTATTTTTAGTGTGAAGCCAGGGCTGGGAACTGGCTATGTTATGGTTAGTCAAGACCAGAAACACTCTGATTCAGAATATATATATATATATATATATATATATATATATATATATATATATATATATTCAAGGTCATAAACATTAACTTGGCACAAAAAAAAAGCAGCACATTGCTCATGTACCCCATTGTGTAACCTGTTGACAATGAGCCTTTTTTTTTTTTTTTTTTTTTGTTTCACCTGCATATAAAAAGGGCTCATGAAAAAGATTCAGGGGCTAAGGGCTGGCTAATGGGTAAATCAAGGACTAAAATGAAACTGGCTGAGGGCTGAAGTTGAAGCTGGAGGCTGTGGTTACCACTGAATAAAGCATGTCTACTATCCTAACTGCATCTTGCTTCTACTTCCACCTGCCAAATGCCAAATCTGTTTCCTGGGTCAAAGCCCCTGCATGACAGTTGGCCTAGTCAGCAACTGAGCTGCATGTAGCACTTAGTTGCCAAGGTCCATTAGCATGAACTCCTGTGTAGAGTTGAGATATGGTGAATGGGTTCCCTGTGAGCACAGAGAAGACTTCTGATTGCCCTGTGGTGAACATGGACCCAGCAGAGAGAGTTGTGAACTGAACAATGGAGCCCAGGCACCAGCCTGCTGCCAAGAACAAGGACGGCAGTGGTAGTGCAGATGACACAAAGAAACAGCCCGAGGAGCTTTTCACAGCTGCTGGGGCCATGGGATGAATATTTCTTCCAGCTCTGAGCAAAAACTGATGCAACTTTACCAGAGACTCCCATGATGAGGGAGTCACAAGATGAGGAATAGGCCTGAGAACCAGAGTACGGTCACTGGAAAAGGATCTCCATACTTTGAAAATACCCCTCAGCCTCCCCCATAGTGCTGATGGAGTCCAAGGAAGAAGATTAACACCTGCAAGCCTACCCAGTGGTAATGCAGAAAATGAAACAACAGCCGCTGAGGGCTTTGATGGGCAGCTGCCGGCAGGGCCTGCCCAGATAACCAAGTTCACCACGTTCCATCAGTCAAGTGGAGTTGGTGGACTTGGGGAAATAATTTGGACACAGGAGCCAAGAGAACCCCTGGACACTTTATTTGTATGCCTGTGAGATTTAGGGGTGCCAGGAGCCTACAGAGGAAAGACACCCCATCTGCTACATGTTGTTAATCCTGCACAACCTGTGATTCAGGTGTGCGGGGAGCCAGCAGGGGATGAGAGAGCCCAAGTGTATTAGGAACCAGCAGAGGACAGATGAAAGAGAGGTGCTAGGGCCCATTACCCATATAGGTGAACCAGAAACAAGCCCATACCTTGGGGATAAGTTACCTATACTGTTCAGTGTTTGGTACCCTGATGACTCCTCTGTGAACAACTAATTGCTTGTGTGGATGGCAGTGGCTGTGGAGTTGGAAACAGACATTATCTGGTTTAATACCTGACAAAATAGCCAGTGAGCTGAGCTGAATGGTGATAGCAACTGAAGCATCTCCCATAGTGATATGTATGATAGCTGTGCTGTGTACTGGGAACAAGTTCTGTGGCAAGAGCTCTGGAAGTTAGTCCACCAAGAGCTGTTGGCCATGCCCCAACATGGCCAGGGGACGATGGAGCAGATGCTTTGGCTAGGGTGCAGTGGTTAGAGCGCCACCTCCTACCAACTTGGTGGCTTGTCTGCTTCACCACCGCCCACAGCATGCAGGTGTGAAAACTATGTGTCATGTAGTTCCAACAGTGGGGTCTGCCTTTAACATGGAATGCCCTGGTAGAGACCTCCCAGGCATGTGTGCTCTGTGCTCAGGAATATCCACACCCACATGCCTTGGGGCCATGGGTGGCCAGGCAATGCAGGGATGAATCCCTCTGACACTATGAAAGGTTGACTACATTGGCCCTTCACCAAGGACAGAAGCGGCATGTTTGCCTTGATGGCAGTGGATGTGGCTACAGGCTTGTTGTTTGCCTGGCACACTGATCAAGAGAATCCGGTGTGCTATGATTCATGCCCTGACAGTGTTGAAGGTCTTGTACAGCCAGGCTGTCACAATAGAAAGGGACCAAGGGACTCATTTTACAGGTGTGCAGCTCAGTTACAGATTCAATGGAAGCTACACTTCCCATACTACCCAAAGGCTGCAGGCATGATGGAGAGATATAATGGCTTGCCTAAGTCAAGGACTTAGGATGCAGTCAACCCATCTTCCATGAAGGTTGTGGCCACAGTATCTGTGGGCAGTTTTGAGAGCTCTGAATAACCATCCCTGGAGAGGAGGACCAGCTCCCGTGGAAGCTTTGCCGCATCATTCAGCAGCACCAATATAGATCCAGATGACAACAAAGAATGTTGAACTCAAACCTGTGTTTGGGAAGCATAGGAATGTTCTTTTTCCTGCTCCCAAGTGATTGAAGGGCAAACTGTGGATAGGACATATCCCTGGACAATAAAGGCCCTCTGTCTTTAGTAGGTGGCACTATTAACTCCATTAAAGTAAAAATAAAATAAGGTTTGGAGTGTGATCTCCTTGTAATTCTATGGGTAACTGGGAAATGCTCAGCCACCCCACCTCACCCCTCCCATATATGTGATTTGGCCAGGTCCCACCGATGGGACACAGATTTTAAAGGGGGGGTGTGATGTTTGTGATTTCCCTTTGGCCAATTATGAGTTCCCGGTGCTGGCACACTGAGGCTGCTGAAGTACAAAATGAAGCTGTACAAGTGTGGTATGGCTGCCCAGGGAAACCACCACAGGCAGCAGGATTCAAAGCTGGCATACATTTTCCCAGATGGATGTGATTTATCGGTACTAATGCCTGTAACTGCTTTGTCCTTTCATCTGTAGATAGGAGTGTTCTTGCCAACACCATTGTGAACTGGACACACACCTACACTAGAGGTGCCTGCTGGGTATGCACTGAAATGCTTGTGAGTTTTGCTGGACAACCCTGGTGAATCCAGTCTGTCCCTGGACAATAGGACATGGCTGGAAAAGACTTTTATGGCACCTCCGAATAAAGGATAAACAATATTCCCACAGTGCCTTGAGTCTTCTTTCAATTGCTGATTCTTGAACCTTATTTCCTGGGCCAGAATCCCTGCCACCCCCTGCACAACATGCTGTAATTCCACTCGCCTGCAGACTCCACTGCCCCTTGGTGCCTGGCTTTGATTTATTTCTTCCTTTCTCTGCATCTCCCATCCAGGCTAGTGAGGTTCATTTCCTTGTGATATAAAACTTGATGATTGTCAGTGTTCCACTTCCACCCCCAGCCTTTGTTTCTTCCTCTAGCACTCTCCCTGGGGATCTAATCCTCCCTCAAGCTTTAAATATGCTAATATGCTGATGACTGAGTCTCTGTCTCCAAACAGCCCAAGCTTTATCCTGAGCTCAGCTTATCCTGTGCTGTTGTGTTTTCTCTCTCTTTCCTCCCCTTCCCCCCAACTCTCTCTCACACACACAAATACACCATCATCACCACTGCTACCCTACACACATCCCACAAATTTTCTTCTGATAATTTCTAATCTGAGAATGTGTTAGTCAATGTTCTTGGAGAAGTAGATGCCAAAATGGAACTATGCTTGCATGATTTTACCAGGGAAAACACTTCAGCAGAAAATGGGGCAGGTGATGCGGGGAGTGGAAAAAACTGGGAGAATCATCAGAAGATTATGCAAAGCTGACTTTAAGTAAGGTAGGAAGGAAGATTAGGTGGGAGAGTTTAAGACCACAGTACAGCCAGGGGAATGAACAGCAAAGCCATCAGGGAATTCTGCAGCCAAAATCAGCCATCAAAATTCTACTCTCAGTGTCTTAAAACTGGGACTGGGATACCTGCCTGGCTCAGGCACTGACTGGGAGCAGCAGCTCCTGGGAAGCTCTGATGCAAATGCTGCCAGTAGCTTGGCCCAACTCCCTGTAGTTAAAGATCCGCCAAGCATATCCTTAACTCGCAGTAGTTGGAGATCCGAGAGACATCCTCATGACTGCCGCAGTCAGCAGAGCAAACCCTGCTGACTTGGAAGGCTTCCTGAGGGGACTCCCTGGGACACATACTTGCTCAAAGTGCTGAAATCTGACAGATTCTTTCTGTAATCACTGACCCGCCTCTTTCTCCAGGGCAAGGCTCCTGGGCCCTAGGAGAGCCAGACTCAGTAAGACCAGAAAGAAGACATTTTTCATTCTTTCTTTCTTTCTTCCTTTCCTTCTCCCCCACTCCTCTTCTTCTTACTCATGGGAGGTAAGGGGTTGGATAAATATTACCTAGAGCTGAGGGACCAGGTAAATGAGAGTAGGCCAAGCACAGTACCCTAGCAACTGTGTTCTCATCAAGGATATTTGCTACCTTGATGCAGTTTCTAATCTTTATATAATTTTCCAGATTTATGTATCTTAAAACTTTCCAGTGCTATAAGATTCATCTGAAAAGCTTTTCAGCCAGATTGCTCAGCTCCATTCCCAGAGATTCTTGAAATTGTCTGGAAATCTTGCCTTTGTTTTTTGTTTGTTTTATTTTATTGGGATTGAGGGCGGTTACCTAGTGCCTCACACATGCTAGGCAAGCATTTTATCACAGTGCTATACTCCCAGCCTGAGAATTTGTTTTTCTTACCATTTCCTGGTGATACTGATATTATCAGCACAGAAACCACATGGTTGAAAGTATAATTTTGGCAAGTGCAAGAGTAAGTTTGATTCCTGTCTCCAAAGCTGATTTTTGTTGTTGTTGTTTTATTTTGTTTTGTTTTTCTTTCTTTCTGGGAAGGAAACTCAGGGTCCAATGATATACCTGTTTGCCTTGGGGAAATACTGGCAGGGTCTGGTCCTTTATCTCACCCCCATAAAACACTCTCTTCCCTTTGCAGATTGTCCATTTAGGGGCGAGAATGGGAGAAGGCATTAAGCTTATTCAAAGATGGATGCCCAAGTCTGTCTTGTCACTGTCACTTGCTATGGCCATATTTGGTCCAGCATCCTCCTGGGGCTGCAGGATTCACCAAGGAAAGATATTTCCTTGTCATTGGATGATCACCAAAAGCTGTGAAGTATGTAGGATACAAAGAGAATTCAGGTAGTTGGAAGCAAAGTAAAGGGATAATCCAGGCCTCAAACAAAAACACTACAAGTTTTCTAAGATATAATGAATAATGTATTTATACCAGAGCTATGAAGTCCTACTGGGAAGAAGAGAGTACCATGATTGATACATAAAGTCACTAGGTCGTGGAGACACTAATCTAAGGAGTCTGTCCCTTTCCCTATAAATTAATGAGGTGATATAAGGAAACGTAAACGGGAAAACCAGAGTGGAGAAACACTGGACAGAATCGGCAAAGAGCGAGAACTTGCTTGAAGGTTGTCTCACCAAAGTAGTTATGAGTCAAAAATGGAGACTGTGCGGGACAGGTGCATAGAGGAGGCAGAAATGAGGAATCTGCAGGCCTGAGAGGTGGCCAGAAGACACATCTTTGATTTGATAATGAAAGTCAATGAGAAAATGCAAGACAATTTGCACCTAATTTCTCAGGAGTGGAAATGCCCTTATTATGTTCTGCAACATCATCCAAAGACAGGTGGTATATAAAAAAAGAAAAAAGAAAAAAAAAAGGTGATATTTTATTTGAAGAATCACCCTTTCTGGAAATTAATACACTTGAAATTTGACATTTGGGTTCTAAGAAGGCACTCAATTTGCTGGCCTGCTGTGGAATCTACTGGCAAGGGGCCTCATCTTTGCACCCAGATAGACAGTGCCTATTTGATCAGGACAGACAGGTTAGGGTCTCCTAGGGATGCAGCATCTTCTGTTACACTTCTGCTCAGATTTCTCCTGAAGTGATGTGGAAGCAAACACAGGGACCTCCAGGGGGCTGGGAGGGCAGGGTTCAATCTAGGACAGCATGGGAAAACTCGGCTGGCATGGTGATGTCACAGGTTGAGAGAAGCACTCAACAGAACCACACTTCAGGCTGACTTACAATATCCTGGCACTGGAAAATCGGGTTGAAAGTTATCTTGAAGCTCTTAGCCTAAATATTGCAGATAAGGGTACAATTAAGGGCAGAGGGAAGAGCAAAGCTTAGTAGGAAACAGCTCTTTTAACATATTCTGGCCATCAGCAAATAATTATAAAAACATTTTCCTTTCCTTTTTTTTTTTTTTTTTTTTTTTTTTGCTGCAACAGTGGTCAAATAATGCTTTTTCTTGGCAAACATAACATCTGTAAGAATGTTATGGGTTAAATTGTTTATCCCCCCAAAAGATATGTTGAAGTCCTGCCTCCCAGTTCCTCAGAATGTGACTAATTTGTATATATGGTTATTGCAGATGTAATTTGTTCAGATGATTCATACTGGAGTAGGGTGAGATCCTTATCCAATATGTCATCATGAGAAGAAGGCCATGTGAAGACACAGAGACTCAGGGGACAGAGGCAGAGATTGGATTTGTGCTGCCACAAGACAAAGAATGCCTGGGGCTACCTGGAACTGGAAGAGGCAAGGAAGAATCTTCCATCCACCTGAGGCTTTGGGGAGAGTATGGCCTGGCTTACACCTCCATCTTTGGGATGATCCCCTCTAAAACTGTGAGAGAATAAAGTACTGTTGTTTTAAGCCACCTACTTCATGGTAGTTTGTTCCAGTATCACTAGAAAAGTCATACAAAAGTGTGTAGGAATTGTGCCTGGGGGTTCAGAATGGAGCAGGCAGGGATAAGTGATGAATTATGTTTCGAGCAGACCTGGGGGCTTATCCTGGTCCTCCTTCTTCCACACATGCCCCCATGTTCCCTGGAACTGCCATCAGAAGCCAGATCCTTGCCACTTCATTATGTTGGTCTTTAAGCCCTGGGACTCCCATCCCAATTCAACATCAGGGGTCCTGGACTTGGAAGCTACCATCTCTGTCATGCTCCTAAAGCCCACATCTCAATCAGGAGAACTTAAGGATGCCTTAGCAATTAGAATAAACCAAACAGATGTTCCTTTTGGTGTGTTTGCGATTACTTTATAATTAACTAATGGGCTTTGCAGCAGCCACTTTTATGTGTGTCTAATGGCTACATAATGAGATCGCCTATTCTGTGGCTATATTATGGCAGAGAGCTAATGAACTTTGAGGATGTATCCTGTCACCTCTGCAGTCAAGGGCCACATCCTGAGCAGAAGGTACTAGAGGAGGGCCTTGGGGTCTGCTATGTCCCCAAAGGCATTCCTTCACTCATTTAGTCATGAAATGCATGGTGGATCCACTCAAGAGAGAATCACCCACAGTGACTGCTTGTAGAGGTTTCATTAGGTGCAAGGTACTGTGCTAATGACTCCCACATTAGCTCATGTATTTCTCAATAACCCTGCAGAGGAAGAATCTGACACAGAGAAAGCTTAACTGACTTGCCTGAAGACAATGAATGGCTGAGCTGGGATTCAGCCTCAGCTTACTAGGCTCCTGAACCATCCTCTTAAATCTGCATGCTGGGTACAGCAACATGAATTTGAGGTTTAGCAATCACAGCACTATCCTCCTGTGCAGCACTAACCCCCAGAGTCCCCTTGAAGGCTGGAGAGAGCCTAGGGTCAGGTTCCAAACTGCAGTCTTTTTATGAATCAATGCCTTGACATAAATAATCGGGCAGGGATTAGAGAAAATGAAATTGTTTAATAATTAATAATTAGATAATTATTAATGATAGTAGATGCTTTTTCAACAGGTTTTCTTTCTAGCTTTCCCAAACTCTTATGTTCCAGTGCGGTTATGGAGAGCCAGGAATATCACCTTCTCTCCCCAGCACTACAAACTGGTGGCAATCTCTCTCTCTCTCCCTCCCTCTCCCTCTCCCTCTCCCTCTTTCCCTCTCTTTCTCTTTCCAGGGCCTGTAGACCCATGTCAAGGAGGTGATGTGTACCCTACTTCTTCTATGCAGCATTCACAATCAGAAGACCTGAAGTCAAATAATTTGACTTCAAACCTCAGCTCCTCTACTTGCTTCTTCTTTTTGAACTCAGCCATCCCAATCTAAAAGATGAAGACAATAAACATACTTACTTCATAGGGCTTATTTATTTACTCAACAAATATTTGAAAGCCTTCTCTGCCGGGCACTGTTCAAAATTCTAGATATAAATCAATGACCCCAGCAAAGTTCCCTGCTTGCACCAGAGGGAGATAGATAATAAACAGTAAACAAAGAGGTGACTAGGGTTGAGGAGAAAAACAAAACAGAGTGGAGGCATGGAGAATGCCCAAGCACAGGAAGACTTCTGTAATGCAGTAGAGAATGCTGTGCTGCAGCTGGAAGGACTGCCTGAGAATGCTAACCATTAGCATTATAACTAAGGCAAGGGATGAAAGAAAAGGGTAAGAGTCTCCAGGACTTTGAGTCCTGAATTCAGCCACACCTGAAGGCACATCTTCCTTTTTGGTTTTTGTAGTTCTTTAAGGCAATAACTCCCCTTCCTTCACTTTTTCTTCATTTCTTTAATCAGAGTCTGTCAAAGACATCTGAAAGAGTCCTGAGTCATGCATATTTGTTATTTTTCTCTCTTTCAAAATGATGCAGATATTTTAGTATATGACCTCAAGTGGGAGTGCTGTGTCTGTGGGAAGAGGGGTTTAGCTACTGAGTGATGAGCACATATTTCTATCCATATCCCCAGGAGAGCCACGTGAGGGAGGGTGGCAGTGCTCAGACCAACCAAGAACTCAGTCTGCTTTTCCTGAGAGCACTTGAGCCGTCACTGTGTGTCTGTGGACTCCTTTATTAATCGCTCCTTTGAGTCTAAAACTCAATTCTTTTATTAAAATTATGAAACCATCAAGCAGCCTGACAATGAAAATAATGCCTTCATAGTGTCTGTGTTGTAACAATCCCTCACGTGTTTTCTGAGCAATATATTCATTCCTGTGACTATCGAGCGGGCAAGAATATCAGAGCAGCGTGATTAATGGGCCCTTCCGAGCCTTTTGCAGCCAGTAACGGGCTGGGAGAAGGAAAGAAATGCCATGTTCCATCAGGAGCAGATTATTAATAATTCCATTCCCTTTGGACCAGCCATGATCATTAATCTATTGTGATTCTCAAGCCCTAGAAAGGCTGAAGCCTCGACTATGTGCATCTTGGGGCATCTGTGCTCTGGAAATGGAGACAATCTATCCCCTGCTGGGCCACACAGGGGATGTGCTTCCATGATCCTATCTGCAAACTGGAATCAAGAATTCTCCACAAGAGTTAAAAACTTTGAATGTAAACATTTGTCTTTGAATCTATAAAAGTTAAATTTAGTTCCATTATATCATCCTTAGGAGAAGAGGACTCAAAATGAAAGAGTAAGGCCATCCTGTACTCAAAATCTTCCCTCTGCAGGGCTGGGTGCATGCAAGGTCTGACTGAGAAAAGAAACTCAATTGGTGCATTGTTCAAGTTGTATATGTTCAATGCAAGAACATTTCATGTGAATCTGTGCTCAACTCCTACGTGGAGAAGTAGAGGATGTTCAGAGCTGACTTGGGCCAAATTACTGGCAACTTTCAGAGCAGGGAAGAGCCTGGGGCACCTGATGGTCCACGCTTCAGGCTTCTTAGCTGATGGATGAGAAAAAGAGTCCAGTGCTTATTTGAGGCGGCACTACTTATGAGTATAGAGCTGGCAGGCAGCCTGTGTCTGTGGCCTACACTCTTCAGCACCACACCTCCCTGGGAACACATGAGATGTTCAATTCCATTATGGGTGCCAGCAAACCGGCATCATGGATACTGTGGGTACAGAGCCTAGGTGAGCACACAGGTGGAGGGTTAAGAAAGAAGATGAAATCCAAAGGATTTCTAGGTGGTGACAAGAGGCAAGGAGGATGTTGAGAAGGGTTGAAGGAGCTTTGCCTTCTTACTCAGTAAGACTTTCCCATACTGGTTTGTATAAGATAATCAAAGAGTGGAGGTTTATGAAAGGACCAAGATGCTGCTGAACTTAGGAAGCCAAAGTAAGGATCTGGAGTTCCTTCCCAAGAGGACCCTCCAGCCCAAAGCTGGAGACCAGCGGACTATAAGTAACAGGTAATGGAAATGAAAATAAAGGCAGAAACGTTGAGGAGGAAAGGATGAGCTTTGGTGCAATAGAGCACCAAAATAGAGCATGCCACCCATCCTCTCTGGGAGAGCCATCCTTTACCAGATCCATACAGATTGTTTAACCAAGAGGCACAGGGCAGGATGGATGACAGCTGAACCCCAGCCACCATTGATAGAGCAGTGGGCAAACAGGTCCTGCCTTTGTTCTTAATCTAAATTGAATCAGACTGGGAAAGTTTACAGGATCAGAATGAAAACCCAGCTGCATTTCAAAAACCACACTGATCAAAATGGAAATGGCCTTGGCGGCTTGGAGGAGGGATGGCAAGAGCTGGGACAAGAAATACTTTAATTCACCCCCTTTGGGGAGAGGAGAAGGTAGGAATAATTTAAAAATACTAAAAACCAAGACCACTGGCAACTGGCAACTGTGCTGAGGAGCCCAAGGAGATTTTTGAGGCTGGAATCTTTGCCTACCCGTTTCTTAGAAGCTAAGGTCTCTCAGGGTCCAGAGGCATCTCTCACAGAGGGAGGGGCCCATATGCCATTAGGTGTGCCTCTGACCAGGGAGGCAAGGGGTAGTGCTAGGCTTTCTGGGCAGAAAAGATCTCAGGGATTCTGGAAAAGGATCCGTAATTTGAAAGCTGGCAGCCCAGCCCTAACTCTGCTGGTGGTAAGAACTTATCCAAGTCAGAGCAAGAACATTTCTTTTTTTCCATGACCACCTGATAGGCAGAGACCAGCCTGCCAATATCCTGGGGAATTCTTATCCTGATAAGCACAGCAAGGTGTGGGAAGGTGGCCTTAAGATTCCAGAAATCATCCCAGAGCTCACCAGCTTCCTCCTTTGTTTATCGTATATAGAAAGATAATTCCTCTACACACACACACACACATACACACACACATCTCCCCTTGAAATTCAGCAGTATTCACTCAGCCTGCAGAAAAGTAATCCATGATTTTTTTCATGTTAATCTAAATTAAATCTGCAAATGGAAAGAAGGCTTCATGTGAGAAGAGGCCAACCTCATCCAGTTGCTGACCAAAGTGTTCCAGGGTGACAAAGTCCTCTGGGTGAGCAAATGTGTTGTGAAATATATGTTCTCATGCTAGATTGTATGCAAAAACATAGGTGACTGGGGACAGACAGAGTACTTCACAGATGTCATGTATTTAAAAAACAATTTTTCCATTCAGGAGTGAGAAAGGGAAAAGCCAGGAGATTTGTGACCCTACCCTCACCTACAGCTTTCTGCCTAGTGAGACCAGAACTCATCAAGCAGAAACCAACAGCGCCTGTGCTCTGCCTCTGAGGTGCATTTAGACTTCCTAACTACATGGCTCAAGATAACTTGGCCTAAAATATAACTCTGAAGCTCAACTTCTCTGAGCTCAGTCATCATGACTCTTGGTCAAAGTGGAAATAACCTGGAAGGTTTTGTACTGACCAAACCAGCCACATAAGGCTGGGAGGTAGAGGATGATTATTCTGCCTGGTGTCACTGGGTAGGGGTACTGGGTAGTTGGAAAAATAAAGTTCTTCAACTTCTTTAAAATGCTTTTGGATTGCCAGATAATACATAAGATACCTAGTTAAATTTGAATTTCATGAAATCAGTTTATCCCTTATAATGTAAATCTGTGTCCTGGGCATTTGCCTTGCATACACAAGTCCCTAGGTTCAATCTCCAGTATTGGGGAAAAAATGTCCCATGCAATATTAGGAACATACTTAGACTGCAAAATTATTCATTACTTACCAGAAGATCAAATTTAACAGGTCATTTTGTACTTTTATTTGATATCAATATCAATAGCAATCCTAGCTATTGATATCAGTGATACCTTGCAAAGAAGATTCAGAGAGCTATAATCCTAGTGCATTTCTACCTAAGAAGCCAGGGAGCACACATACCTTGCCAAATAGGAATTGCATAGTAGTTGAACTAAAGCCACCACTTCACAAATGAGTTCACAAACAGAATCCCATCTCAATCAACATCAGTTTAGTGAGATCATCCCTGAGGCTGCTGCTTGAAGGCATTGGCAGGTCTCAATCACATTTTTGCCCCTTGCAGGTCCTAGTCCAACGCCGAGCAGTGCTGAGAGTCAGAGCATCTCAGGGTTAGTTCCTCTTCTGCTGAACACAAACTTTCTAAGACTTGGTGTCCTCATCTGTAAAATGGGATCAATAATCTCTTCTTTACCTCTCACGGTTAGTTGTTAGGAGTAAATGAGACATTTTATGAAAATATTCAATGAACTGAAAAGTACTTTAAATCAAACATCATACAATATTCATGTTGCTCTCAAAATAGGATTATTGATTTCTGTTGAGCAGAAATGTTTTGTTTGGTCCTTTCCTCCTCTTTGGGAGCAGTTGTACCATGTAAAGCAGGTTTCTCTCAAGATATTGCTGACCTCCTATTATACCAGATCCTGGTGGGGTTGAGGGTGAGGGACTTATTACCTGGTAGTACCATAGTAGCCCCAGCACACACATTTACAGTCAAATCTCCCACTCCTTCCTTTATATCTGACAACCAGTACTGCAGACAGTGCATTAGTGCTCCCAGCATGGAGAACATTTGTTTGTTTGTTTTTAAGTAAAATAAAGCCTAAAGGGATATAGGTTGTTAGGAACAGGTATATCCTTTTTGATAAATTTAGTTGTTCTACCTGAAATATATAGTTTAATAGCTAACAAGGACATGCCAATGGACAAAGGTATATTTTCACACTTTTAACAATGAACTCAACAAATATTTTCTCAACCTATTATATGCCAGGTCTTCCCTTTGAAGGAAGCCTGGGAAGAAATGTCACAGACTGCCTTATGGGAGACAGGGTCCCCATGAAACCCACACACTCCCCAGGCCTTTTGGGCCAGCACCCAACCTCAGATCAGGCCCTACCCATTCCCATACTCTACCTGCCTCTCTCTCTTGAAGGGTCAGTCAAAGCTCTGACAAGGTCCCCAATGCAGGTGCTGGAAATCAATCAGTCATCCTGGGCCAAGCCAGCAGTCACAGGAAGGCCAAGTACATCCGTGGCCTATGAGCAGACTCGCCCCCTACACACTGAGGTGACATTGTTATCCTTCCCTGGTTAAACGTGATGAGCCTTGGCTTTAATTTAAAGCCAGAAATTTGAGTCCCATAAAAGGAAGCCATCAGAGCTTTGTACCAGCACACTGACCCCAGGGAGATTTCCCTGATTATTGCAGTCCCATACTTTCTGTTCTTGTTTTTAGTAGACACTGTTTATCTGCCTCATCCTGCCCAGAGCATCTTCAGCTCCTGGGCAAAGCCATCAGCTACTTTCAGCACCTACCTCAGGATAGCACATAGAGGGTTATTTAGATTGAGACTCAATTCGAATTTTTAGAAATCTACATCAAAGTATTTTCTAGACTATTGAAGAAAAATAAATTCAGAAAAACCATAGAACATACAGCAAGACAAATATACTATGGTATTGAGCATCTTCCCACAGAATTCCAGCCCTGAGGTCAACAGTATAAATCCTTAGGTCCTTGTAGAAGGAAATTATTAGGAGTCCAGAAATGGGTCCATTTCTCCACCCAGCAAGCTCAGCTGTCCAGTAAGGTCATCCGAAGTCTTATTCTTGAAGCATTGCTAATGCCTGCCCAATGGGGCTAGGATAGAACAGGGATGGAAAATGAGGGTCAGCTGCAGAAGTGACAGGAAGAAGCAGGTACCCCATAAGTTGGGAGGGGAGTGAAGCTAAGATATATGCAGTAATGGCCACTTGCAGCAGCAGCCATGGTAGATTCCAACTTCAGTGGACACAAGCCAGGGCATTAGGATCTCACCACTTGGAATAACCCCCATTTGAAATTCTTCTCTAGGCCTCTTGGTGTTTCACTCTGTTTCCTCATGGATGTAGCAATCATCACGTCAATGTACTGCCTTTGAAAAACTTATTATAATGGTGTCACTCTGGGGAAATGTGCTCAGGAAACGACTCCCACCCCCATTACCCACTTCATAGATAGGTAGGTCTGTGACTCCCACTCCCCATTATACACTTCATAGATAGGTAGGCCTCTGACTTTAGGTCACAGACAATGTCTTCTCATGCCTTAGATCCACCCAGAGGTGGACTGGTTCTGGCTCATGATCATCTATGGCAATGGGAAGGAGGGGCACCAGGGTTTGCAGAGAATAAAAAGCTGTCATCTGACTCTGAGAAACTGGTGAATCCTCTCAGCATAGCACTGAGAGCACTGGATTTGGTGCCAGTGTTACAGAGCTGGGGGCTTCTGAGAAACTGAGGCAATGCGAAAACCCCCATTCAAACCCTGATTCTTGGAAACAAGTCAGAAAGATTTCAGACATGTCACTCAGAGTATCAGGAATGAGTTTGTTGAAGGGATAGAAAAAGGGAAAAGGGGTCTCTCTCAAAGGAGAGAGAGGGTCCTCTCAGAGAGGAGAGAGACCACATGCCTCTCCTGAACTCCAGTTTTATTTGGGACCCCAGAGCAGCTTCCAGACAGTCCCATCCGGGTCTACCTCTTCCCTTTGACTGACAGCAAGTTGATATTTAAGTACCCACTGTCGTGGCAACTCTAGGTCACCTTGGCCCATGCTGACTGGTTCTAATAGGATTCTTAAGCATACAATCATACAGATTTTATGGTTAGGAGGGACTATCCTTATCTCCAGAGTTTCAGGATCTGGTCACAAAAGTCTCTCCCTTCAGCATAACTTGAGTTCCTCTTATCAACATTATTTTAGGCCTCATTTCTTTTGCAGTTAACAGGTAGTTTGCTGAGGGATGTGACATTGCCTGTTCACTTTAGGCCAGGCAGAGCTGCAGGTAAAATGTTTCTTGAAAAGAAGCAATGGGGGTGGGGGGTCAGTTCAGTGGGCCCATTTTACGGAGTTATTCTCTTAATAATTCTGCTCCCACCATCCTTTTCTATCTGCTTCCCAATACCAGACACGTTCCCCTTAGCTGTGGGGAGGGAAGGCTGTTCACATCACTCAAGTCCTGGTCTTGACTCTAGCTATACATCATTTGGCATTTTTAACTCTCTAATTCTTACTGTCCTTATCTGAATAATTAGGAAATGGAATATTTTAGAAGGTTTCCTCACCCATTCATTTAAGAACATTCATTTAAGGACTGATCTGGGCATTTGGGCTGCATGAATGAACCAGATAAAGATCCCTAGTGCAGTGGTGAGAGAGTGCCCAGGATACAACTTTATATTAGGTGGTCGGGAGATGTCCCACTGAGAGGTGTCCCTGAGTGACTTTCTTTTTCTTCAATCCAGTATGGCAAGGCCTCTGAGTGAACAGCTGTCCATTTACAAATAGACCAGGCTAAGAAAATTTTAACCTTTTCATAAACTGAATCAGCAACTCATGAATTTGAAAACTAGGTTTACGCATTATTACACTTGCGTTAGTTTCTAGTCAGTCTATTTGATAATGTTTCATCAATTCAAAAGAAGGCTTTCTTTAAAAAGTAGTAAACAGGAGGCTGAAGCAGGAGGATCAACTAAGCCCTAGAGTTCAGGGCCAGCCTGAGAAATATAGCAAGACAACATCTCTTAAAAGAGACAAAAAAAAAAAAAAAAAAAATATATATATATATATATATATATATATATATATATAATTTATACACATACATACATACACACATAACATATCTTTTTCATCATATGTATTTTCTGCATGTGTATGTGACATATATGAATTACTCTGTGAATTATATCTATCTATCTATCTATCTATGTGGAATGTGTATTTATGTCACTGTGTATTGCTGCATTTGAGTTATTCCTGAGTCAAACTGTGTCCTGACCTTGTTCTCCTATGAAATTCATAAATGAGGCCTTTTTTTGGTGGACGAGTTGCATCTGCTTTTCTCGGCACATTGCTTTTTCGGCTCCTGTCCCACACTTGTTTCTCGTTTCTGGCACCCGATCTTGTCTCTATTTCACAGAGCCAGCTATTTTTCTCTCATGTTTCTGTCTGGTGCAATGCAGAGAAAGAGATCCAGAGGGAAAACATGGAGAGTCAGAGATACGGTGGGATTTGTAGAGGGAGATTTCCTCTTAAGGAAGCAAATTGCAGCCTCTATTTCCTAGGATCTCTTTCCAGTCTCTTTCCCCTTAGCTGTGGGGAGGGAAGGCTGTTCACATCTGCCTGAGGGCAGCAGGTAGAGGAGATAATTTCTAGAGGATCTTTGAGCAATACTGGGACAGAATTAGGGCACCTTACACAACCCTGGAATTCTGCTTTTCTGCTTGTATACTTTCAGAGCCCGGTCAAAACATTTCCTCACCCCACCCATAGGTCTCAAGGCCCCTGGAGTGCAAAGGGAAAAGAAGAATGTCTTTATTTAATCCAGGTGAGGTGGCACACCTGCAATCTCAGCGACCTGGGAGGCGAGGCTGGAGGATTGAAAGTTCAAGACCAGCTTTAGCAATTTAGCAATTTAGCAAGGACCTGTCTCAAAATACAAAATAAACAAAAGAGCTGGCAATGTGGCTCAGTGGTAGAGCATCCCTGGGTTCAATCCCATGTGTGTGTGTGTGTGTGTGTGTGTGTGTAATCCCTGCTCATATATGTTTGCTTAGGACAATCACCGCTTTGCTGAAGAACAACTCTGCAAGTCAGCCCAACTCAGAAAGAGCCAGGAACTCCAGTCTTATCTTTATGGCAGGTTAGTCCCTAGGTAAGGTATGCTACTAACAAGCTATACCACACAGACACAGCAGACAGATGCCAAGTGTTTGGAGAAGAGAGACATAGAAGAAGCCAGGAAGTTCTTAAAAGGATAGCCTGGCCATTTCCTTTATGCTAACTAGGGCTGGACTGTAAACTGAGGCTGCAGCTACTTCTCTGTATTACCCAAAAAGGAGAAAGACAGGCCCACTAAATGAGAGGACAAGAGCAGGATCTTAGAAAACCATTGGTTCTGGCTACCAAGGCCCAGGCTGACTCCTTAGAGTCAGAGAAGTTACATCAGTGAGGAACAAGGTAGAGAGAGGAACTTGTGGCTCCAGAATCAGCCAAGTTAGGGAAGTAGGTATTGCGAAAAAGATCTTAAGCCTAGACCTGCCACCCCTGATCAGTCAGTGGTTGAAAACCACACACACACACACACACATACACACACACACACACACACACACACACGGGATTGAACCCAGGAGTGCTCTACCACTGAGCCACATTGCCAGAGTCAACACCATGAGGGAGAGTAATGGCAGTGGAGATGATGGTGAGGGAATGAAAGTGACAAAACCATTCCTCTACTCTGTACTTGATTTCTTGCCGCTTGGGCCTACCCAACTTGACAACTTGCTTCACCAAAATCAGCAAGAGGGAGAAGTAATGGAGAAAGTCAGCTTGCAAGATAGAAATTACAATCTCTTATAACCTAATTATGAAAGTGACACTCATAACCTGTGTGGTGTCCAGTCAGTTAGAAGTAAGTTACAGGGTGCTAGGCAAACCCACATTTCAGAGAAGGGGACCACACAAAGGTATGAATACCAGCAGGCTGCGATGATTTGATTACTCATGTCCCTTCCAAAATTCACATTGAAACTTGATTTCCAATGTAACAGGTGATAAAGTCATGAGGGCTCTATTCTCATGGGTCTGATTAGTGTCCTATAAAAGGGCTTGATGGCATGAGTTCATTCCTTTCATTTCTCCTGCCACATGCAGCAAAGACACCATTTTGAAAACAGAAAGGGAAACTTCACCAGACACTGATTCTGCTGGTTTCTAGATCTTGGATTCTTGGCCTCCAGGACTGTGAGGAATAATATTCTGTTGTTTATTAATCACTCAGTCTTGGTTATTTTTTTATAGTAGCACAAATAGACTAGGACAAGGGCAAATTTAAAAGCTGGTCCACTGTATGAACCCTCCAGCCAAATTCAATTGCATAAGGGATCTGGGAGAAATTAGCAGAGAAGATGCCCAGACAATTCCGAATTAAAATGTACTATTTTCAGCCTATATTTTGGAGCAGTTTGTTACATAATTAAAAACTAGCTGAAATACCTTGGTGTCAGAAATGCTATCCCACTTTAACAAAAGTCTAAAACATGTGGCATTAACTTTGGGGCTGAGAAGCAGATAGAGACTGGGAAAGTGGCTTCTGGAAAATGAATAGTGGAAGCTGAAAATTCCTATAAGAGTGTTGGAGGGAGAAGGATGTTTGTAAGGTAGTGTGAAGTAATTAAAGAGAATTTCCCATGGGAAGGTAATAGATAGGAAATTCACTCAATGAACTTGTAGACGGTGCTAAGGAGATTTTTAGGCAGGATGAAGAATGTATCAATTGGTTTTTTGTTTCCAAACTGGATTTGGTAAGTGTATTGTCAGGGTTCTCCAAGTGACAGAACCAAGAGGATACATGAGAGAAGATTTATTAGGGGAATTGGCTCACATGATTGTGGAAGTTAAGAAGTCTCACAGTAGGCCATCTGCAAGCTGGAGAACCAGAAAAGCTGGTGGTTGGCTGAGTCCATGTCCAGAAGCCTCAGAGTCAGGGAAGCTGACAGTGCATTCCCCAGTCTGAGGTCAAAGGCCCAAGGGGACCTGTGTTATGAGACCTAGAGTCCAAAGGCTGATGTTCTGATGCCCAAAAGCAAGAGAATAAGGTGTCCCACACTGGAAGAAGAGAGCTTGTAAGCCTCCTTCTGCCTTTTCATTTTCCATCTGGGTGCCCAGCTGGCTGGCTGGTTCCTGCCCACACTGAAGGCAGAGCTTTCCCTCCTGGTCCACCTACTCACACACAAATCCCCTCGGAGACACGCTCACAGGCATACTCAAAAACAACGCTCCACCAACCATTTAGGTAACCTTCATTCAAGTCAAGCAGACAAGTAATATTAGTCATCATAGTGAGGTATAAAAGAGAAGGAGAAACTGAATTTTATTTGCAATTAGAATTTAGAAGAAATATAAAGGAGCCAGCATTTTCTTGTGTGGGAAATGAAACTATTTCTTACCTTCAGTTTCTTCAACTAGAAAAACACCCTCAAAATAAACTAAAATCTGAGTCAAAGTTTAATAAACGGTCAAATTTTACCAATAAAATGTGGTCCCGGGGTCAAGATCAAATTAAATATAGTATGGAAGGCCAAATCCCTCACCCTGACCCTTTGACCAAGATTGTAAACAAGAAAGCAATACTGCATTTCACGTAAAAATGTCACAAATTAGGTCTGCCCCCAAAGATTAAAGGAGGTAGGAGAAGTGTCTCTGACCGCATTCCTGATTTTTAATTCACCATGACAGCCTCAGAAAAAAATGAATGAACAGATGGTCATGGTAGATCAGAGAAGACTACCGCGGTAGACTAAAAACAGAGCTCAAAGATATCCAGATGCTAATTTCTAGGATCTATGGGTAATTGTCTTCATATGGCAAAGACACTTTACAGATATTATTAAAAATCTTTAGATGGAAAGATTATCCATAATTATCCAAGTAAGCCCTGAATATAATCACAAGTGTCACAATAAGAGGGCAGCAGAGGGAGATTACACTGCCACAGTAGGCAGTTACACACAGTGGAAGAAATCACTGCAAGCATTGATACCAGGATACCCAATGGAGGAAGAGACTATGAGCCAAGGAATGCAGTTCTGGAATCTGGCAAAGGCAAGGAAACCCAATCACCTTTAGCAACTTTGGAGTGGGTACAGTCCTACAGTCACCATGAATTTAGCCCAGTGAAACTGATTTTTGGCTTGTAACCTCCAAAATGATAAGAGAATAAATGTGAGTCATGTTTGTGTTGATTTATTGCAGCAGTCTTAAAAAATTAATATTTACCAAAAACCTAATGAGTCGGTGGCCTCAACTGAAGCAACTACAGAAGATTATGTATTTGTATCAGGCTAAGTCAACCCAACCACTGGCATAAAGAATAACTATGGGTCTGGTGACAGCATTCTTTGCAATTCTTATCACAAAGAGAGATGTTTGCATTCATTTGAATTGCAGCATACATTCATAGTCTTGGCAGAAGTCTGGGTTAACTCCCCAGATCTCTGTCACAATATAGTCCAGTTAGACCTTGGTTATATTGTCATTTTACAGAATATCCCTCCAGTTCACAATATTGATGAGGTAATGTTAATTAAACCTGGGTAGTATGAAGTGGCAAGTACTCTGAATCCACCAGAGGGCGGGAAATAAACCCTACATAGGTTCAGGGTGATTCACCTGGAAACACTGGAAAATGTTTACACTTTTAATTTCTACCATTAAGAAAAAGGCACAAAAGTGAACAAATCTCTTACCTTTGGAAGCGGCGTGTTGCACACTGTACTACATGTACTGCACACTGTACTAATCCGTTTATTGCATGACTCAGAAGGATGCCAGTTTTGAGTGCAATCCACAGCAAAAGATAGCCCTGGAGTAAATTCAGGCTGCACTACAATCATCCCTGCAAATGGGCCATATGACAGGGGACTAGAGGTATCCACAATAAATAAGGAGATAATAAATTTCTGTCTCCTTTTCTTTTTTTTTTTCCCCCTGATGCTGGGGATTGAACCCAAGCTTTGCACATTCCAGGCAAGCGCTCTACCACTGAGCCACAAAGTCTTATTAGGAGAATCTCAATGAATATCCCTAGGTTTTTGCAGCAAGCCTATGACATCTCATATTAGTCTTTTAGGACTGCTATAACAAAATGCTACAGACTGGAAGCTTAAACCACAGAAATTTATTTTCTCACAGTTTTGACAGTTAGAATTCAAACATCAAGGTGCTTTCAGTGTTGGTTTCCAGCAAAGGTTCTCTTCTGCCTTACAAATGTTTTTTCCTCACATGGCTTTTCCTCTGTGCATGTGAGAAAAGAGGGATCTCTCTTTTCTCTTTATACAAGGGCCATATTGGATAGGGCCACCACTGGTTATCCCATTTACTTTAGTACCTCCTTAAAGACCAGACCCTGTCTCCAAATATAGCCAAATAGTGTTTCAATATATAAATTTGAGGGAGACACAATTTAGCTCATAGCATATATGCAACCCAAAATTGTCTACCACTTGAAGAGCAGCTCCTAGCATACTGCTGTGCCATAGTAGAGACTGGATACTTAATCATAAGACATCAAATTGTTTTCCAGTATGATTGGAGTTTTGCCTACTGAGCTGGATGTTGTCAGACAAACTCATCTATAAGGTTGGGCAGACATGGCGTCATTTCATCAAACGACGCAAGGAAAACTTGGGGATTGGACTGAATAAATCCAGAGAACACAATTAAATTAAATTAACACTTGAGCCAGACCCTCATATCATCTATCTTTCACTCTGTTGTACAGATGAGTTTCCTTCATTCCATACCTGTCTTTATGAGTATTCATTATAACCTACTAAAAAGGAGAAAAAGGTATTTGGTTCATAATAAAAATTAGCACAGTATGATAACACAAACCTAAAAAGGGCTGTTTTAGAGGTGGTGAAAAGAAAACTTCCAAGTTACTAGTGTTTTAAGAAATACACCTGGATTGGATTGAGGAGAAGTGGTTTCAGGTAAGAATATTCAAAACTTTGAGCTACTGTGAAAGAAGAGATACAAAGAAGGAGGATTAAATAGGAAGAGACTCAGTCTTAGGTACAACTACAAGAAAGGCCCTACCAGTGCAAGGGAGAGCTCTAATAAAAATAAAGATTGCTGGCCAGGAATGGTAACTGTTATCTCTGCCCAAGAATCTGTGATCTCACCTTGAAACCAGAAAGCACAGCCATTGTCAGTTAACAGCACTCCTTGTGGCAAGCTATCTCTTGAAGGGAGATCTGAGCAGGGCTCCTCAGTGGCTGCCACCATTACCAACTAGCCATAGAGTGACAAGTTGATTACATGAGTCTCTGCACCACAGAGGGAGCAGTGTTTCACCCTTACCCGTGACTGTTACATATTCCTGAGGATTTATTTTGTCTGACTGCAGAGTTTCACAGTGTCTGATTGTTAAGGAAAATCCCACATAGCATTGCCTTCTATCAGGGACTAGATTTATAATGAAAGCATTTCAACAATGGCAGATGACCCAGGGCTTCAGTCAGAGTCAGGTTTGTTAGAGTTTGCTTGTACTGGCTCAGGAGGACTAGCTGTTAAATATTCAGGAATTTCCAAAAGCAGTTGTTAAAGCATTGGTAGACTGAAATTGGCTTTAGAGAAAATATTTACATAACAAAACTCAGGCAAGTTCTACAAATCAGGCATCCCTATCCACCCAGCCAGACACACACACACACACACACACACACACACACACACATACACACACACACACCAGTTTACCAATACACCATTGAATCCAGTGGTGCAAACCTACTAGATCACCCAGAGCTGCCAGAGCCTAAGTTAACACTGGAATGTTGGATCTAGCTCAGTGAAGACACCCCTCCTCCTTCTATTATTTTGACCTTATATTCATTTCATTGTAACCCACTCCCCTATCAATATTTCAGGCACTCCCCAGAAAAATACTTTGCATTTTTTAATTTGAACTAATTAGTTATACATGACAGTAAAATGCAAGTTGACATATCAAACTAAATGGAGTATAATTTCTCATTCTTCTGGTTGTACATGATGTAAAATTACACTGGTTATGTAATCATATATGCACATAGGTTAATAAAGTCCGATTCATTCTACTATCCTTTCTACCCCGACACTCCCTCCCTTCCCTTCACTCCCTTTTGCCTAATCCAAAGTAACTCTATTCTTCCCTAGCCCTCACCCTTATTGTGAATTAGCATCTGTATATCAGAGAAAACATTCAGACCTTTGGTTTTTTGGAATTGGCTTATTTTGCTTAGCATAATATTTTTCAGCTCTATCCATTTACAAGCAAATGTCATCAATTCATTCTTTAAGGCTGATAGTGTATATATACCACATTTTATGTATCAATTCATCAGTCAAAGTACACCTAGGTTGGTTCCATAGTTTAGCTATTGCAAGCTGAGCTGCTATAAACATGGAAGTGATTGTATCATTGTAGTGTATGCTGATTTTAAGTCCTTTGGGTATAGACAGAAGAGTGGGATAGCTGGGTCAAATGGTGGTTCCATTCCAAGTTTTCTGGGGAATCTCCATACTGCTTTCCTGAACAGATTCTTCACAGAAGAAGAAAGTCAATCAACAAATATATAATTTGCATTTTTAAATTTTTTTTTTTAAAAATTTCAGTTGTAGATGGACACAATATATTTATTTTTATGTGGTACTGAGAATCAAACCCAGTGCTTCCCATGTGTGAGGCAAGTGCTCTACCTCTGAACTACACACCCAACCCCTAAAATTTGCATTTTAATCTTTATAACAGGGTCGGCTTTGTTGGGGCTGTTACCCAAACCAAGACAAGTAGGTGTAGTGGATATGGGGAGAGGTAGGCAAATTCCAAAACTATTTTGAAGATAAACTCAAGAAGACATGTAGGCTGAAGATGTAGCTCAGTTGGTAGAGTACTTGCCTCACGTGCACAAGGCCTTGGGTTTGATCCCCAGCACCAAAAAAGTAAAAAAAAAAAAAAAAAAGAAAAGAAAAAGAAAAAAGAAGACATGTAGATGGGTAAATGTGGCAGCTGAAAGGAAAAGAGAAGTCAAAGATGATTCCTCAATTTCTGACTTAAGCAACTAGGTAGAAAGTGATATCTCTTCCTGAGATGGTGGTAATTAAAAGTGAAGAAAAACAAGAGTTCCATTTTGCTGACGTTGAATTTAAGATTTTATCACACAACAAAGGAAAGATTTCAACTAAGCTAGTGCCGCAACTTTGGGAAATAGAGATGATCACAAAAAGTTTAAGAGTAAGGTTTGGAGTTTGCCTCTATGACAACAGGTGAGCAACATTCACAAGAACTACAATTCCATCAGCAAGGTCCCAGAGGACACAACTTTCAATGGATTTGGCCCGTGAGTGAGAAATTATGATTCATTCTTATAAGCCTCCATGAATTTAGGACATGTATAACAGCAAAAACTGTATTTTTCTGATACAGAAAACTTCATTAAAACAGGAGAGAAGAAGAATATGAGGGACATAATTTAAGGTAGTTTTGGGAGTCTGATGTTGTGAAAATAAATACACATAAATATAAATAAACATACGCAGTGATATTCTAGAAGGTAAAATGGTATAAGCACCATTTACCATTTCCTAGAACAGAGTGGTAGAAAAGAGTGATCTCATACTATTTCTCTAGCTAGCATAACAGAATTGTATCCTTTACCTGGATTGACATTCCTGGGTGTATACAATCAAACCTAGAAACATTCATTACTCTGTCAAATCTCGGTTTTGTAACAAAGGATGCAGGCCTTTTGGCTGTGATTTTCTTATAGACTGGCTGTTTTGCTGCTGGTTTACTTTTTGCTTTTGATTTTGTGTCTGCTCACATTAAAAAGTCTTCATTCTTGCTGACAGGCAGGTGGAGACAAGCAGGTAATGAAGGTCTTGGTGAGGATTCTCCAGGCAGACCCACTCACAACTAATTGAGAACTGGTTGTGTTTCCCCAAGCACCTAAATAGGAGACTGCCTAGTGGGTGAAGTACACAACCCATCCTCCCCTTCAGAGTATTCTTCCTGCCACTACTCAGGGAAATCTAAAATTCATTTACAGGAGACACAACTTTTTACTCCCTTATTAGAGAAAAGATTTTCATTGCAAAAGTTTATTGGAAGGGGAAAGAATATGTGTAGAGAAAGGAGATACATAAATCAAGTCTAAATAGGAAAATGACTCCTTTTTAAATTATTTATTTATTTATTTTTACAACAGAGGAAATTTAATGCAGTCAAAAGGTTACTTACATAAGTGATGTAAAACTAGAGATTAGCAAGAGTAGAAAGTCACCCCTTCCTCTAGGCTAACAGTAACAATATAGGAGGCAGAGTTTGTGGGACCAAGGTCACCTTGTGACACTCAAACTATGGGAATCTCACTTGCCAGGGCTGGAGATTCAGAGGAGATTAGCTGCTTCCAGAGAAGCTTCCTAGGGCAAAAAGACAGGAGAAGAAACACCTGAACTTCTCCCATCCTCCAATCTTTACTAGTGCATCATATTGGCTGTTAACAATTAAAAGCTAAAGCAAAAGCCTAAAAAAAAACAAAAAAAAAAAAAAAAAAACAGTCCATAGGCATCTGATCCCTTGCTATAGAGGGGAAGGAAACAGGAATGGCAGAATATGAATCACTGGGAGAACAGACACAGGACTTGACACATGACTGGGAATGTCTGCCTACCTAAACACAATTCCTTCCATACACATGGCTGTGCCATTCTCTACTCTTTAGAATGGCTACTTCCTCCTGTCTTCCTTTCCTCAATCTTGATTTACCCATGGGATTGAAGAGGTATAATAGATTCTATTATATGATCTCATTCCCTATTTCTAGTGACTGGGCAAAGGATGGTCATGTGACCAAGCTGGGCTAATCAGGGTCTTCCCCAGGATTTTTCATATGGAAGCTGGTGGGAAAGACACTTCTCTCTTCTGACTGTGAAGCTGTAAAGGTATGAATTTGTGTGTATTTCTTGTTCCTGACCTCTGATGTGTGAGAAAACAATTTTAGTAGGAGAGAATGTAGCCAAAGTAGATATGTCAATATGGAGAATGAAACAAAATGAGAGAGAGAGAGACACTATTACCAGCCCAGTTCCAGGAATTACAAAAAAGAACTACACCCCTGCTCTTTCACTATGTTGGTTACTTGAGCCAATAGATTTCCCTTCTGGCTTAAAGTTTTATTTATTTTATTTTTCTGTCCCTTATAAATAAAACACAGATATGTTATGAGTAAATAGGAGACGGAATTCAGTAACAGAGATCATATTAAAACTTTTGCTAGGGAAAAATGGAAGTTGGGAGGGCAAGGAAGAGAAGGTTGTCCAGTGGAATATAGGCATCACCAAACAAGAAGCAGAGATGCTGATAGAGAATCATGTTTTGAGCAAAGGTTTCAGAGTTCCAAAAGCTAGCTTCCTTACAGATAAGGATGGCTAATGAGATCTAAGCTGAAATCATGTGGAAGAGCTTCTAGGAAAGTTTTTTTATGAGTCACAAGGGGATAATTACTTGTTTCACTCATCTACTGCCAGGTACCTATGCTCTCCTCCTGTGCCACACAGATATCTTGTGCAATAGAAATTCAATCTTATAATCATGATCTTGAAGGCCCTTCCCTAGAGATTGCAGAGCTGTGAGCTGGAGAGACTAAATCTTTAATGACAATGTGGAGTCACCATACAGCTCTGGGTTGCTTATACTTCTCATTATCTGAGCAATCTTATTCTTCTGTGTTATTTAAACCGCCATTTTTCAAGTTAACTATTCAGGGCTAATAAGAGTTCCTAATTGATAAACAAAGAACAATCTATACCTTTCTTCTTATTAGAAGGCCTTTTTATCAAATGAAATTTTTACCTTCAATTTCTCCATAATACCCTAGAATAAGGCTCCCATCTGTTATGTCTCTAAGTCCAGGATGGAAGCAGTGAATGAAAATCCCACCCTAACGGTAGATGATGGGTGATAGGGCCACTCACTGGGACACTCCACCAGAGTGTCTGGGTAGTTTGCAGGGCCTGGAGGGAGGCTCACCGTTGGGGAAATGATATTTATGGTTGACCCTCCAGTTCTTCCAAACTAAAAGAATCAAAAAATGCTCCATCTTATTCACCAGCAAAACCCAGACCAGCCCCTTCAAAATAACTCTTTGGATCTCTAGTTCCAAATCTAGCCAAGGGACTCGAAAATGCAAGGGTTTCTTTGAATCATTCACCCTATGATTAGCTTTTTTCCTTCTTTGATAGTTAATTTTGCATCAACTTGATTAGGAAAGGATGCCAAGACATTTGTTTAAACATTATTCTGGGTGTGTCCATGAAGGTATTTCTATACGAAACTAACTTTAGAATTGGCAGACTAACACTAATTGATATGGTTGTGTCTCATCCAATTCACTGAAGACCTAAATAGCATAAAAGGCTGAGTAAGAAAAAATTCCTTCTCACTGTTGTTGATCTAGGACAATGGTCTTTACCAGACTTTGGATTTGGACTCAGACTAAAACTTACACCATAGGTTCTCCTGGGTTCTCAAGCCTCTGGACCCAGACTAAAACCATTGGATCTCTTGCGTCTTCAACTTGCTGACTATAGTTCTTGAACTTCTCAGCCTCCAAAATCACATAAGCCAATTCCTTATAGCAAATCTCTATCTCTACCTCTATCCTATTGGTTCTTTCTCTCTGGAGAACCCAGACTAATATACTTCCCAAGACAAAGGCCCCCCATGTCAGAAGGAGAATTCTGGCAGTACTCCCAGGGCCAGCAGCAGATTTCAGGGTACTGTTTTTCACAAAGACCCCAGCCTTTGAAGAATCCTGTCTTCAAATCTTGCTGAGGGTGGCTGAGTTCAGAACTACAAGTGCTTATCTTTCCAGTCTCATAAGGGCTCAGACCTCTTATGTTTAGAGAATTATTAAGACAAAAATCCTTTAAAAACTGCAGTTAGTTAAGATTCATTCCCAGCGTAGTGTCCCCTGATGGCCCCACTAGACACAAAACAGAGGAAGAAGATACTACAGGAAGAAGTTGGGAACCACAGACTGTTGTTTAAAGACAGGGCCTACTGGGAGCAGTTTTAATGTTCTGTTTATAATAAAAGAATAAAGTTCAGGAAAATTGCTTTTCTGTGCAAAAAGATGAGTGACTCTAAGTTTGGCAGGTGACAGAAGGGAGTGCAAAGCAGTTTATGGGTGTCATATAAAAATAACAAAGACCCTTGGTGGCCCTTACCTCAATTTTGCATGTCATGCAGGATGAATGAAATTCTTCTTGGGCCTTTATCATTTTTTTTTTCTTTTTTATGTTTCCGGTGGTGGGACAGATGAGGGAGCAGGCACAGTGGGCTGTGAGGAAGGTAGGAAAAAGTTTAATTTTTTGTGACCAACAGAGTGGAAAGATCAGAATTTTTGTTAAAACATTCACTGCCTGTCACTCCCAGGCAGCCCACAACCAAGAGTCGCCCTTCAAGTGCTTCAGTGTGTGGTTTTGTACCTACCCATGTCAAGAAGCTGAACAAATCACCTGGAATGCCAACATTTTGGTCCAGGATCACACTGTGAGAATGAATAGGCAGAGCCCCACTCACCAGAGCTCTATATGAAGCAAACTGACCCCTCCACCACCATCATTTCCCCCCAGACATCCATGGCACTGAGATGACAGCACAAGCCTGTACTTCTCCACAGCTCCCATACTGGGTCCCCTGCCAATGGAACCTGGGCAGCCAGCTCTTCTGGTAGCACCTTGCCTGATCAATCTTCTTGAGGGCTTCCTGGAAGAGGCATATATGAGCCAGAAAAAAACAAGTCTCAGGAGTAAAGCCTGCTGTCTAACAGCATCCATTTCCCCATCCAGGGGTATTGGTAGTAATATTGGGCTAGCCAGAGCATGGCCTTGGATTCATAGCACTAAGGCTGACAATAAACCTTGGGGAAGTCTATCACAGCTTGGGCTTCCCAGGGGGCAGAATAGAAGATGGAGAGGAGCAAGTAAGATGTTTATTAGGAGGTCAACATCTGTTGGAAGAAAGGCAAAGGAAGCAGAATTGGCTAGAGGAAGATATTAGGCTGGGATGCAGGACCAAGAAAGATCTCAGCCAGTCCTACAGGGAACTCTGTGGATGCCCAGATTTTCTACTAGTTGGATGGGGTGAGAGGCTGGGGTGTTATATCCTCTGTTTGATCAGTCATTAAATGAGGGCTTCTCTGGGAATGGTGTACCACCATTGAGCAAGACTATGTTCTTCAGCCAAGATAATTCCAAAGAGGGACAGCTGAGGGCCATCTTTTGACTGCCCTATCAACATCTTGGGAATAAACCTTCCCCTGTTAAAAAGGGTCCTAGGCTGTATATCACCATGTCTATCTCACTTTTCCCAGCTCCTAACATCCACTATGTTTTCTAGGGTTCTGGCAGTATGTGCAGAGATATTCTGTAACAACAACCATACTCTAAGCTTAAGCTTAAACATATAAGATAAACTATACTATACAGAATAGTGGAATTTAGAGGAAAGAAGGGAAGAAGAGGTCACTAATTGAGTAAGACGCTGCTCTGTCCAGGTGCCTTTTTTTTAAATTTCACATTATTTTAATATACCTAACAGTGAGAAAAAATTCCTAACCTTTTTGTCAGTACCTAGAAGGCTTGCCCATTTTCTTTACATTTCACCTTATTTCTTATCAATGCTATAGTAGACAAACTGCATGGGGCATATGTTAAGTACAACAACCCTAGGCCAAGTCCGCTCTCAAAAATCTGCCCTGCCTCCCAGCCTTGCTGGGTATGTGATCTCCTGGCAGTGCAACTGGATGAGAAATGAGCATGAGAGCTTGGTCAATCAATCATGCCATCAGCATGGGCCGGTGAGGAATTGTGCACCAGTGGGCCTTCAGCTGAACAGTTATCATGTACATAGAAAGGACTCAGTGAAGGTCACCTCTTTAGGCAATAGTAAGCAGAGAAATCCACCTGGAAAAAGAATGGAGGTTAAGTTCAAAGAAGAGCACCTGGCTGGCCTGTGGGGGAGAATTAGAAGATGCAGCTGCTGCCTCAATAGCTTCCCAGACACAGGTATTTTGGAACCAAGCCCTCTAGGAGACTTGCTGTCACCCGACACAGTCAGGGTGGTCACAAGTCTCTTCCAACTAGGAAATCCTGGTTACTTGGAGCCACAGACCTCAGAGGAACAGTGCTGGCAGGGACAACCACATCTACATGGTTGTCTGATAAGTATCCAGGCCTCTGAAAAGTATCCAGTCTCTTGCTTACACCAGGAGGACAGAGGTAGGAAGATCACCACTGTTTTCATACTCCGTAACACAGTGACTGAATTAACTCTTATCCTCCAGGGATGAGGCAAGCCCAGGGAAGGAAGGAGTGGAGAAGGCATCTGTCCTGCTACCCTCACCAGATTCCTCTCCTGGCTTCTTGTGTTCTGGTTCCAGTATAGCTGGACAGCAGCCTTCTTCCTCCCTGGTACTATTTCTCATAGGAGAAACCTGGGAGCCTGGTTGCTTCACCCATCACAGCCCAGTTACTGGAGACCATGCCCAGGAGTCTTCCAGTCACAGGTACTCCTGGGGAAGTCACATGGATTAGAATATTTTATTGGAAAGATTGGAGTAGAAAGAGCCAGACTCCTGCAGGTGAAGAAGACCATAGGCAACCTCAGCAGCCTCAGGCCTAACTGACCACCTTCCTGTTGAAAAGCACAGATCTCCAGGGTCCATCACCACAGGGATTCTCAGAAAGTCAGAAAGCAGAGGATGAGAAGGATGGTTCTACCATGTAGGTATAGTCCACCTAGAACTGGCAACACACGCAGGGCTCCACAGAGAGAAGGGTTTCAGAAAAAGATGAAGGGGCCATTTCCCCAGTCTTCTGTCAGACTCAGAAACCCAAATAACATGATCCATGACTGTATTTCCCTATTATTACTGTCACAAATTGTCACAAATTTAGTGGATTAAAACAATACAAATTTATCTTACAGTTCTAGAGGTCAGAAGTTAAGAATGGTACTCAGGTACTAAGATTAAGATATCTACAGAGCTGTGTTCCTTTTGCAGTCTCCAGAGGAGACTCTGTTCCTTGCCTTTTTCAAATTGTAGAGGCTGACCACATTTCCAACTTCTAGAACTCATGGTTAAATCACTCCGAGCTTGGTATCCATCTCCATATCTCCTTCTCTGCCTCTTACTCTTCTGCCTTCTTCTGATAAGTATCCTTTTGATTACATTGGTCCCAACAGAATAATCTAGGATGATATCCCATCTCAAGATCCTTAACCACATCTACAAAGTCACTTTCACCATGAAAGATAACATATTTGAAGATTCTAGAGACTCAGATGTTGATATCTCTGGGGGTCTTTATTCAGAAAGGTTGTGCAATAGAGTTTATTTGACAGTATGATATGATTGAGATCTTCTCCCTGGTTCTGCATGAAGTACAGCAGAGCCTAGTACAGGTTAGTACTCCAGAAGTGTGGACCAACCTGGTTTTAGGAGGTAATTCCCAGGGTGAGAGTTGCAACTTCTAGGATGGTATGGTAACCATGAGGCCACAACCTACTTCCTAACCAAAACTATCCTTCCACCATATTTTTATCTTTCTGCTTAAAACATTCCCCCTCCCACTTGAGAAACTATCATAGAAATTCCCTTTGTAAGTTTCTCTTTCCATAAGAACAAGTTTCCCTTGCCATATGCCCAAATTCTTGACTTGAAGAATTGCTGGGGTCTTTAGAAAATATTTTCTTCTCAGATTAAAAAGAGAAAGGATTGGGTCCTACTCTTTGCAGATACTCCTGTATGGTGACATGATCCTGATATCTTGAGCAACTATTTCATAACCATAAGGGAAAGATTAAGAGAACCATGAGAAGGGAACCCAGAGGCCTCTGAACTATGAAAAATCCATAGAATGTCCTGCTTTTGTATTTATTAACATAATATAATGTAAAAGTAAATAAAAAGCTGTATTTTGCCCCAGAAGACTTTACTTACAACCAAACACTTCCTTAACAGAGCAGGGAGGAAGGACTACTACAGGAGATGGCAACAACAGTGGTATTAGGACCTCCACCCTCAAATGGATTTGTGGAAGGAGAACATACACAAGGTGTTGATGCCCAAGACCATTGGACTAATTTCCTTGGGCAGCCATGACAAATTGGCTTCAACCAATACAAAAAATTAATTAGTCCCTCATAGTTCTGGAATTCAAAGTCCAAATCCATAGGTATCAGCACAACCATTCTTCTGCTTTTTTCAGCTTTTGGTGAACCCAGGTATTCTCTGACTTGTGGTAACACAAACCCAATCTCCATCTCTGCCTTCACAAGGCCCCCTTTTCTGTGTCTGTTCTCTTTCTACAAGGGCACCACCCATTAGGACTCACCCTAATCAAGTATGATCTTATTTTAATTTAATTACAAATGCAAAGACCCTGTTTCTAAGTCACATCCTGAGACTTTTAATAGACATATGTTTGGGGGGACACTATTCAACCTTATAAACATGGATGACTATTTCCAGGTTTCTGTTAGATACTCTGCAGGTATTTTCAGTATCACTCAGAGAAGAAAGTCATTAGATAGCTAAGGTCCTGGACAGAGCCTGTGAAGTCTGAATTTGTATTGTTTAGCAATCCAACTCTAACCTGAGGGCCACGAGTCTTGGAGGAACTCAGGCTCTGGTAGCATTGTGTCACAAGCAGGAATGTTTTCAGGATGAAGACCTGGAAATGCCAGCGAGATCTCAGAATCATAATTTCTGCTCAGTCACACAGAAGAAAAGCAAAATGCAAAAAGAGCAGAGCCTCAAGGCATTACCGGGGAGTTAATGACACAAGGAGATCTGAAAGGGTCACTGTTGAATATCGTTCTCAATGAGCCAACAGGAATTCACATGTACTGGGCACTGTGTGGAACAGCACTGGGCTCACTTCCCCTCCTTCCCAGCTTCATCAGTGAACAGGGAGAAGGACCTTCCAGAAAATAGAGCTGCCTTGGGTCCATTGACAAAAAAAGGAAAGAGCATCTCATCATAGCAGAAATAAAACTGCGATGCCTCAAGGCTGTGAATAAAAAGCCCTCAGCCTTAACTCATGAGATGCAGCAAAAGATTGGCAGACCCAAAGACCCAGAACCTCTCTGTAGAAAGGGCCTGGGTCTAAAGATATGAGAAAATGAGAATTGACTAAGGAATTTCAGAGGATATATAACCCAATATAAACTTGCTCATTTTACAAAAGAAAAACTCAAGACCAGGAAAGAGAAGGTAATGGGTCAAGGTCATTGAGTCAGCCAGCAGAGGAAATCAAGCCTGTGGTCTATGTCGTCAGTGGTGCTGCCACCACATTTCTTCACATGGGCTGCTGTTGCCCCTTTTAAGGAAACTGCAACCCGTGCAGTCCTATGAAGTCTCTAGACTGTAATACTTTCCAGAATTCTCTGTCCATCCTGCAGAAATCTCCCCTGCCCCAAATATGCTCATGAGCTCTCTGAGCCAAACACTGTTCTTGCTTAATAGGTAGAAAATTGAGGCCTAGAGACTCTGGGACTTTGCCAAACACTTATTGCCATTCTTCCATAGCCTACGACAGCCAAATTGCAAACTCGGCAA
The DNA here is from genome assembly GCF_048772815.1 of Callospermophilus lateralis. Taxonomy (NCBI): domain Eukaryota; kingdom Metazoa; phylum Chordata; class Mammalia; order Rodentia; family Sciuridae; genus Callospermophilus; species Callospermophilus lateralis. The sequence continues at coordinate 22,866,762 of NC_135322.1, read as the reverse complement.
AAGCCAAGGAAACAGTAAGAGAAACTTCTCATCAGTGATACTTCTAAGTAAACAGCACCTATCACTCACAGAGATGGGCTTAGGTCTGTCCACACCCCTAAGAAAATATCTCGTGTGGGAGACCCTCATTCAGCTTTCTCATTTTAAGTATATAACTCTGACCTCAGGAAGAATCGGAAATTCAAGACAAAATTTCCCAGAGCCATGAACTGTTTTCATTCTCTTCACTATTTATTCTTGACATGATTCACTGCCCAAAGTGCTATAAACAGAAAGTCAAAGACAGAGATGTGAATCAGGGTGCAGGGGTATGATTTCATTACTTCCCAGTCTGTGATCTGGTATTTACAGCTAGACCTCTAATTGGAATCCTGGCCCCCACCACTGGGGCTCCCACATCAGAAGCCTAAAGACCTCCAGCACAGGGTGGAGACAGATAGCTAGAGGTAAAGGGCTCTGCTAGATGCCTTAGACATATATTCTTACTGAATTTTAGCCTCAGATGGATAATGCAAGAATGAGTGCTCCTTTCTTTAAGTAAGGGAATTATGAAGTCACACTTGTTCATTGTTAATTCAACATATGCTAATTATGGAACTGGACACTTAGCTATGTGGTAGGTATAGAAGAGTAAGGAAAAATTCAGCTGGCCCTTTCCTTCATAGAGCCTTTGATTGAGATATAATACACCCAATCACAATAGCAAATGGAAAACTGAGATTGTGTCAGGGTCAAGAGAGGAAGATCAACAACCTCCTCTCTAAGAGCTCCATGAGAGCCTTCAATGAGGGGTTTGCCAACGTAACCCTTAAGTTGAGACCAGAAGGATGAGATAAAAATGGCTTGGCAAAGAAGAGAGGGGAGGACATTCCATGCACAGGAGCAGCACATTCAAAGGCTTGGGGAAAAGAGAATGTTACGTACAGAGATCCAGGAAGTTCAGTGTGCTGAAGGGCTAGGGTGGGGGAAATCCTGCTGTGTGGGTCAAGGTAAGTAACTCTATGTAGGTAACAATAAGAAGCATGGAAAGCTTATTTGAGTAGGTTTTGATGTAACTGGCTTCGTGCTCCAGAATTCTGGCTATAAAGTTGAAGAAAATCCTGGAGGCAGAGACAACATGGGGACAGGGGACATCTGAGGAAGGCTATATCAATAATACAGGTGACATGGACTAGTTTAAGCTAGACTCAAGGACACTTCCCAGTCTTGTGGGTGTCATATCTTAAATATATTATAAACTGCCATCCCATTCCTCAAGACTTGCTTAAGAAAGGTTCTCCAGCACCATGCCCATGAAGAGCTGGCCAGAGAATGAAGACATATTTGTGCTTCTCTAGGGCAGAGCTCTAAAAGGAAGGATTCTATGGCCAAAGTTCCAACTTTCCCCAAATAATAGCCTCAAGATCCTGGTAAGGACCTTTGCACCAGACCCTCTAGGGGTCAGCTCTCCCCCATTAGCCTAGGAAGATTATGCTAATGTTGAGCTTCAGTAGGCCACTCCTCCCCTCAGTCCCTGGAAAAGACAGTTTTCACATGCAACATTGTCTGGGGAGACAACTAAATCACTAGAGTTTTAGCCAAACCTGAAAATCAATACCTAACCCAGATTTCTGAAGCTAAACAGGTTGAGATATAGATGACAAGAGCTGCAGCACAAGTCAAAGCTTCATACTGTAAAATACTGCACACTTTTAAAAAATGTTAATTGGTTAGAGTGTCATAATTTTCACACACATGTAAATAAGGTTAATGAATTTTATTCCACACAGATGATTTAAATTGTAAAACAATCAAATTACTTTTCAGGTAATACTTTGGGCTCAAATCAAATAAAATTTCAAGTCATTATAACTTTAGAAAAAGAAACTAATTTGAATATGAGATTTAGATCCATTAAAAGTCTTCTCAACTTTAAATGGTGATAATAGAAATCAGAAAAGCTTGAGAGTGGTTAAGATTAATTAAGAGTGAATGCATTTGGGAAAAGAAAATTATGGTGCTATAATTTTAGAATGCAAATGAGGTCAAAAAGTTTAAACTAATGTGCATCTATATAAACACAGTCTCAATAAAGGAAAATATTTCATTACAAGGATTTAGAAGTACTGTATTCTGTACTTCTTGTTACATAAGTAGCAACAAATTGATAAACAGCAACCTGTTGACAGCTAATTAGAGTACTCTTATGATAGTTAAGTAGTAAAGCTATGGTACCAGTAGTTAAGCTGGTACCAGTTTAAAAATCTTGATCCCCAAAGTTCCCTGTGGCATGACTTATTTTACCTATGAGGTAGACAGTGTTGGTGACCTGCTGGGTCCCCTTAGGCCTCTTTTTAATGCCTCAGTGTGCCTAACTCCTATTATGTGTACTTAATAGATCTTATCTACAATGGTCTTCCAGAACTTTCCTTGGGTTTCTATGACCACTTCACCCATAACACAGTCAAGTATGCCTGAAAGTTATGTTCCCCCACCCCTCACTGAACTGTAGCCAATGTCTAGACTAGTATACAAAGCCCAACTCCTTGGCCTTAAGACAGAGCAAATTCAGTGTAATTTATACTTCAGAGCATGGAATCAGGCTAAGTCTAGAACTTGACCTGAAATTGCAACCTTGCAGCCAGACCTGTGTTAGACCTAACCTGTATTAAGCATGGCTCCTCTGAAGTAGACCTGTGAAGTCTTATGCAAAGCTTTTACAAAAGCCTCAAAGATGAAATTCGTAGGGAAGTCAGAAAGCAAGGAGGAGCAAGAAAGAAGCCAGACAAAGATGTGGGCTTGAAGTCTGGCCTCAACTGATAATATACAGGGCACTCTGAGAGAGTCTAATTGTCCCACCTAGAGGCAAAGGAGCTGGGCTTTCATATCCTCATGTCATTCAGTTCTTTCTTGGCTATGTGCCAACCCCAGGAGATATACACTATGTCAGTCCTAGAAATTCTCCAGAGAACAGTGAATTACTAGCAGCCCATACTCAGGAACCAAGGGATCAGCACACCAGCTCAGCAAAGGGAAACTGGGTAGGGTGCCAACAGCCTCCATTGCAGCTATTTCTTGTTCCCTATACCACCCTCTCTCTCTCCTTCCCTTTCCCTTACCTGTCTCCTGGGGAGAACTTTTCTAAAACTTACCTGCACATGAATCCTTGTCTTAGGCATAGCCCCAGTACCCTAAGATCAGGAGCTTCGCTTAACCTCAGGTTTACCCTCATCCAGAAAGCTTGACTCCATGCAATGGAACATCATCCTGCAGTTCCTACCAGTGTAGCACCCACGTTCCCTGATCTTCTGGGAATTAAGCTTCCATTTCACTCAACTAAAACATTTGGGCACACATACACTCTTACACACAAACATACTCACACCCTCGCTCACACACTGCAGAGGAGCTATTTAACCTAGACCTGGCCAATCCGAATGAAAGTATTTTCTCTGGGATGGGCACTATGATCCCAATTAAGCCAATGAGCCTAAGCACTGGGAATTTTGCTGGAACCTTGGGAAAGCAGTGATTTCTTTTCCACTAAAATGATTAACCTGCAATACATAAATCTGAGGCTAGTGAGGGCCATTCTGAACAAAGCTGAGGCTATCACAGAAGAAAATAAAACCACATACCTTAATAGAGTGAGAAATACGTCCAATGACACCATGTGAGCTCTGAGTCAGTCTCTAGACCTTTTAGTTTTATAAGCCAAATCAACCCCTTCAGCTGGTGGTAACCGCATAGGCCACCAGGAGGTGAGTTTTACTTACAACTGATAAACCTTCCCTGACTGATAACCCTAATAAGGGTCCAGTGAAAACCAGTTTTTAGAAAACTATGTTTGAGACATGTGATCTAGCATTAGAAGCATGAGTTTACTATCTGTAGTCTTAGCAACAACATGACCTTGATCAAGGGCATTCTCTTATCATGGCCTTTGTTTTCCTATTTGTAATATGGGGTCATTTATAGTATATATTTCCTAGAGGTGGCAGCAGAGCTCTTGGTCCAGGACTCCGTGGTTGATTCCTCTAGGAGTGTATTCTGGATGCTGTGCTTTCCCATTTAATTCCAGGTCCCCAGTGCCTGGCCTTCTTTATAGGGTTAGATCCTCCCTATATTACTGGCTTCAGGGACCTATCCAGTAAGAGCAATGGGACTCATGATCCCTGTTCATCATTTTACTCTCCACTCAGATGAGGTCAACCCCAGTGGACTACCCTTCTTCAAAGGCTCTGGTAGCCTCCCATGTGGAGAATTGAGGGTTAGAGAACCTGAGCTCAAATTCTAGCTATTCTACTTATCAGTTGAACTATCAAGTTACTTCACCTTTCTTAGCCTCAGTTTTCCCGTGTGTTCAATGGGAATAATGAGCATAAGAAGTGTCTCAGGTTGGGCAGGTTGAATTTTCTCTGGTTTAAATAACACATTGTAGCAGATGCTGTCAGGCTCAGCCCATATTCCCTTGGATCACCTTACTCTTTCCTCACCTTCTTCCTTGTCCCAGGCCAGAACCTGATTTTGTTTGATCTCAGACTTCTGGAACCATCTTCATGTGCTCTTAAGAAAGAAAATACTTGGGGATGTACACATACACCCCATCTGCCACTTCAGTCTGTCCGTAACCAATGTCTGACAGTGTTGGCATATAAATGGGAAATATACCAGGCCTCTTGCCTTTGATTTGGGCAGATCTGAAATATGTTGTTCCCAAAGTCATTCTCTCTGGGTCTTAGCTTGATACCACATCCTCATTTGGCCACCTTCCCTTACCAGTTCCACTTAACACTTTCCTACTTGCTTTTCCTAGACATAGCTCCTACTTGCTTAGTCTCATGAATTGTCTTCTCAGGATCTGTGATACCCATCCAAAGCCACTCCTATTCAATGCTTAACAGACTGTTTTACACATAATTGGTGCTCAAGCAGAGATTGCTGCCAAGTGCGGATACTACATAGCACAAACTGTGCACAAATCCCTGTTGGGTAGATACACATGCATGCCAACACATGTACAGACACACACACACACACACACACATTGGGTTTATTCCTGGTAGAGATACTGAATATCCTCAGATATAGTGTAGATGGTCCTCCTCTAAGTCACCTCTGATGGTTTCATAGAAACATTATCGTGAGACCAATGCAAAAGTCAAATCCCTCTTGCTTTAAGAGACCTTTCCCTAAGCATAGAATTGAGTAGTCTAGGACTTGTCTACACAGAGTGCAGTTGCCTAGTGTTTCCAAAGGATGGTTTATTAGATTGCATAATCATCTGTCACATTTATTACCCTTTATTTACCAGAACCCTATAGAAAGTTTGGATAGGACAGAGAGAGGGTTAGGGAGAACTATAAGGAAACCTGAAGGATAATCAGGGGAAAGGTGGATCACCTGAGGCATTGAAGTATCCTGTGTCTCCCAAGTAAAGGGTCATCCACATGCTGCTTTCTCTAAGCATACTAACTCTGGTCTGGTTTGGGGGAGAAAAAGCTGCCTTTGCCATTCCTGTGAAGTGCATGGGGAAGTCATGCTGACTCTTACAGTTTGTCAGATGAAAGCTAGAATGCTGGGAGTCCCTAGATATGAAAAGCTTGCTTAAGAGTGACACTAACTCAGAAGGAAACGGAGCTGAAAGATAGTAGTGAAATGTAAGATTACTTACATCTGGATTCAGTCTTGCCTGAACCGCAAAGCTTTGTCTCAGTCAATTTAAACAAGGCATTGTAACTTAATAGTGATTACAGGTGGATGAAACCTAATTAGAGGCAAAGGGTTTTGTGTGGGCACAAGTGGAGATGTAGGCCCCAGCTCATGGAACTCCGGCTCATTCTTTCTTGCTGTTAGTCAATAGCTGGTACCTATAATGTGAAAGACACCTGAAAATATAGCACTCCTTTCTAATCCCTCAACTATGTCTCCTATGCTGCCCCAAATCTCACCATTCAGATAAAGGCACCCCCAACTGAAGAGTTCATCCTGGGAGGAAGCTTTCTAACCCAAGTTCATAAGTCCTTTACATTAGCAAATATTTTATAATGGAAGAAGGAGTTAGTTAAACTAGAAAATAATACTAAAATGTCATGACTTAACACATATTTATTTCTTACCCCTGCAAAGTCCATTGTGAATACAGGTGACTCTCTGGGGCAATTATCCTCCATGCCATGATTCAATGACTCAGGCTGCTCTGCTCTTGAGAATCTACCATCCCCCCCTCAGCACCACAACAAGGGAAACATACTCACACGAGGCTCTCACGCTCATACATGCTTGAGCTTCAGTCCAGACGTGACCAATGCCAGTTAGTCAGAATTCATCACAAGGCCCTGCCCAACTGCAAGGGGTATGAGAAGTTTGTCTTTCATGTGTCCGGAAAGATAAAAGACCAGATGTCATCTCACCGGTGATGTACTATGGTGGATATAGCAATGAAATGTGATGGCTAAAGGGCAAGTCTAGTCACTTAAAGAGTCAGTGAGAACAGGAGGCTCGGAAAAGAGGAGATGTGTATTACTGACTCCTACTCCTAGCCCCTCACTGCACAACCGGGGGCAAAGGCAACTCATAGCTGTGCTTTGTATCTTAGTTTTTAAAATGTTTTTGACTGCCTGTTATATTTTGCTGTTGCATGTATGAGAAATACAACCTAGAAGATGTAACCCCATAGGGATTTACTTTTCTTTTGGGAAAGGAAATTCAAGGGAGATACTTCAGGGTTCAAATGGATGTTCCCAGATGTACCCAAGGTTCCTGGGTTTTCTGTCCCACTATTCTCAGCTTGTGTTTTTGTCTTCAAGATCAGCTCACAGTCACGGTGCTCTGTGGCTGCCCCACCTCAATCAAGAAGAGAGGAGAAAGAAACTTCTAGAATTTACACAGGAAAGCAGAACATTCCCACATATCCCCATCAGACTTCTATCAAAGACTGTGGGGCCTCCATCCCCACAATGGAGTCTGAGAGGAATAGTTTCTAGCTGGGTATGATTCCACCTCAAAGAAACTGTGATTCCATTATCAAATAAGAGGGAAGAATGGGCATTAGGTGGAATTTAAAAAAAAAAAAATTTTAGTTGTTGGTGAACACAATATCTTTATTTCACTTTTATATGGTGCTGAGGATCGAACCCAGTGCCTCATGCACTCTAGCACCGAGCCACAACACCAGCCACTAAGCAGAAAATTCAATGGACAAAATTTATGCAACTTCCCAAAAAACTCAAATTCCTATTGGACTTTTTTGAAAATTGAGATTTTGATAATACAGATATAAATTTTCTCAAAGGCAAGGTCAGTTAAAGTGAGTTTAGCTCTTAGAAAATGTAATTCTTAGTTTGTGTGTGTGTTTATTTCACTCAATCTGCCTTACCCATGGCCAGCTTTATGGGCAGTCTCATAAGTTTCCGTGTATAGACAGGCTCTAGGCTTGGTTTTGTTATCACTCTGTAAGTTTTTAAACATGGTTCTTGCACTTTCATTTGGGGCAGGCTTCACAAATTACGGTCTCACCTTCATGTAGACTTTCATCTGTGGCTCCTGGTGAACTGGAGAACACATAGACTCAGGACCAGAAGAACTTAGATTGTAAATCCAAGCTCAGAGTCATTAGTCATTGCCTAACATCCTATAATCTCAGTTTTCTTATATATTAAAAGAAAGAAACCCACCTTCCTCACAGGGCTATGGTGTGTACTAGATGTTTCTAAATATAATGAAGATGGCTCATCTCTGTGTTCTCAGTGTTTCCACAAGAATCTTGGCCAGTGTTGATGAGATTTTCATTTCTATGCTTTTATATACCTGCTTAAAAAAAGAGCCAGACATTCAAAGTGGCTACCAGGGCTGGGGCTGGAACTCTGAGACCTCCACTCTCATTTGAATAATGAAGCACTCATGCTCACTGGATGCCGGAGTAGGGGGCGGGGGGGGGGGGGGGGGGACAGAAGAGAAGCTTATGAAAGCTGACCCAATAAGGTTCCTGGTATATGGTGACCAGGCCAAGTGAACTATTCATACATCCATGAGATCTGGGCAGGACTCTCTGCCTGCTCAGTCACCTTGACTGAAAGGACAAGCCAGTAAATCTGTTCCTTGGGAGTGGACAAAAAGAGGAAAACAGCAAGAGTTACAATAGGAACCATTAGCACTTGCCAAAGCAAAGTCCACTTTCATCTAAGAGAGACTTTCAGAAGACAGTTCAAAGGTCTCATTAGTACAGTGCAACAAGTCACCAGGTGAAAATTGAGCCTCTACTGCCACACTGACTTGGCAGGGGGCAAAGGCATTTGCATCTCTTCTCACCACAAAGGGGAGCCAGCCAATTCCCTAGATTAGAAAAGAGTGGCAACCCTAAGTCTACCTTCAGTGATGGGCTGGAATCCCCTGCCATGCTCCCTCCCTCCCTCCCTCCCTCCCTAAAGGTTTCCCTTTGTATTTTAGAACAAAGCCCTCTAAGACCTGCAGTGAAAAATAAAATCTGGAAGCAAGTTCACCTATGGGCTGCGAAGCAGCAGACATTCTGCCTCATTTGTGCAATGCCTTTCAGGCTGGACACGGGCTGGAACAGATCTTTAGCCCCTGCAACCTGGAATACAGCCAGGCAGGGTGTCTCTGCCAATTAAAGATTCACACAAAATAAGTGTAACACATATGGTTTTGCTCCTTGACATGCAGGGCAAGAAAGAGAAGCACTATATGTCTATTTTCTCCCAAATAAATAAATCTGGCTTGTTTGTTGCCTTCCTAACTACTCCCTCACCAACGGCGGTTGGTGGGCTATAGAACCTCTACAGAGGTGCCTTGTGGGGCTTCTCTCTGCCCTCAGAATCTATAGGAACCCTAGAAGCGTACACAGTCCACATTTCAAATATCTTCAGTCTTCGTGGCTTCGAGCCCGCGACACACCCATGGCCTATGAGGTTGACTCTAAGAGGTAGCGACGTACCACACCTGGCCCAGGGCTTTTAGCCCTTTCTGAACTCAGGGTGCCAAATGTCTAGGAAGCATCCAAAGAGGTACATCTTAGAGCTGTCCCTTCCCCAATATCCCAGGGTATGTGGAGGGTATCAAAAGTCTCTATTCATCACTTTCAAATCCCCCCAAATCTCTCTCCCCTTCTTATCCTCAGGGAAGCTCAGTATCCCTGACCTTAATTAGACCATTTCTTCTCTTTAAGATACTCTCAATGGGGAGGGAGCACTGGCAGGGAAAGAGCACAGGGGGAACTTCTGGGTGCTGCAATGCTCTGCAACTCCATCTGGGTGGTGGTCACATAGGTACAATGCACTAAACATGTTACAGTGTGCAATATTCCTCGATTTCAGAAAAAAAAATAGTGTATATCAAACATGGCAAACAACATATGGCCCTTCAAAGTGGCAATTTCATGAATTAAACTTAATATTTTTTATTTTTTAGTTATAGGTGGACACAATATCTTTATTTTATTTTTATGTGGTGCTGAGGATCGAACCTAGTGCCTCACTCATGCTAGATGAGTGCTCTACCTCTGAGCCACAACCACAGCCCCTAAACCTCATATTTTTGGCTGGATCTACAGGTGGTGCTTTTAACGTTTTTTTTTTTTTCTTTTCAGTTTTTAAAATGGAAGATTTTACATAAAATTTTGAATGGCTCTAGCCATAAGCCTAAGGGGCACTTGATCTTGATTTTCAGTTGTAGACATTAGAATTTGCAACCTCTTACTCAGGCATTTAAAAAAAAAAAAAGACTCTTGAAAGGTGTTGGGCTGCAAGGTGGGGAAATAGAGAAGGCTGTTGTTAGGAAGATAATTTTTCTGTCAGGTTTTCCCTTCTATATAAAATAAAAATATAAAAATAAAAAGCACATATATATTATATACACAGGCTTAACTACTTATCTATATATCTGTCTACCAATGCATCCAGATATACTTTTCCCTTTCTTTCACTTAAATCTTCACTCACTAGTGCCCATTTGATTAGTTTTTCTCCCCTCTTATACTTTGCTATTAATGTCTGGCAGCAATTTACAAATGCCCCACTACTCCAAGAACCATTGAAATCACAGTTGGGAACCTCAATAATTTCACCAAGGCAGAAGCTATTAAATGCAAACATTGGCAAAAGTTTTTAACACTGCAGAAAATCATGAAAAATGCCAAGGTAAGCTCATTGCTTTACTGCAGACTTAATTCGTCCTTTTCTTAAAAGCTAGAAATTCCCTCTCTTGCCCAGCAGGACCTGAACAAGCCTAAAATGAGGGCCATGTGAGGCCACATTGGGCTGATTTCTCCCCCACCCCAAAACCCAGCATGGCAGAGAAGTAAGCAGCCCCGAGGATACAGGAAATGGAAATCCCCCCCAATTTTTGTCATCTCATTCTAAACTCAGGACTAAAATGGATAGAACAATAGTTAACCCCACAGCCTGCAGCTTCCATTCTTGACAACCATTAAAACAAAGCTATATTATACAACTCTGCCTGTATTTTTCAACCTAATTTCCTCATTGGGTGTTCATTGAAACTCCAAGACATGGGAAAAACTGCCATTAATATTTGAGTAATGATGGCCCCTGAAAAGGAATGGCTCAAGATTAGTCAATACTTTAATATTAGATCTAGGTCAAGAACAAGGGGTTACAGTGCTCTAGTCCAATCTCTTCTAAACCAGGGACATGTTCCAACACCGGTGTGGCCAATGCTTCATCTCATTGCTCACACTCTGCCCTGTCTATGCCTATGCTTGTTCACCCAAACTGAACTCAGGGGCTGAGTTGCCCAATCACAAGGAGATTTAGTTAACCAATCCTGAACACAGTGTGTAGCACATCACTTAGGGGTCTGCCAAGAAACCTCAGATGATGTAACTGAACAAACTTCATCAGTGACTATTTAGAGATGATAGATGTGACTGAGGTTAAGGAAACAACAGGGATTGTCACCTCTTTTGTGGAGGGATCCAGATTAGAAAGACATTATCCATTCAAAGCCTGAAGGGACAAGAGGAGGAAAGATTAATATTGGGGTCTGGTGAGTTGGAGGCACGGGCCAGCCACTTAGAGACAGGGAACAGAAACATGGAGGAATCAAAGAAGAAATTCCCTGATCTCTACTTTACACCCACCAATCCCCCTGACAGTTGACTAAGCCCAACCAGAAGCCGATACAATTAACAGGGCTCAGTTTCCTGGGGGCAAAGCAGAGTGAAGAACAACTGTATGTAAAACTGAATATTTATTTAATAGTGCTATTCTGAGGATAAAAACAAATATACCTGAAGTGTATAGCTCAAAACTATTTGAAAAAGAAAACCTCTCTTCATTATCTCATCTATGCTTCCTGAAAAACTGATATTATATACTGATATTATATATTATATGTATTTGGGGCTGGGGATATAGCTCAGTATAGTGCTTGCCTCACATGCACAAGGCCCTGGGTTCAATCCCCAGCACCACCAAAACAATAACAATGAAAAAAAAATGATATTTTGTTCCCAACATACATATTTCTCAAATTGGAAACATCTTCAAGAGTTACCCCAGCCCCTCAGGCTCTGTCACCTACAAAACGATGGAATTCTTTCTGGAATACAGCACACCTGAAAAGTGCCCTCTGGACTGTGTTTGATTTCTTTCAATGATGATGGACTAACCACATCTTCCTGTTCCTTCTACTGATAAGTCACCAAAAACTCAAAATTTCTTCTTCTCCTTCTTCTTCAGTACCAAGAATTGAGATTGAGCACAGAGTTGCTCTACCACTGAGCTACATTCCAGCCCTCTTTAATTTTTTTTTTTCATTTTGAGATAGAGTGTCACTAAGTTGCCCAGGCTGGCCTCAAATTTTTGATCCTCCTGCCTCAGATTTCCAAGAAGCTAGAATTACAAGCATGTACCATCATCCCCATACTTAGATTAGTACTTCCCGATATTTAAGTTCCAAGGATTGGGGTCACAAAGAACTCTGTTTCCTCCTTCACAGTAACCCTTAACATCTGGAAAGGTGCTGAGGTTAGATTCATCCCTCACAAAAGAGAGAGAAAAATTTTAAAAGCTTTTTATATCAATTAATTAATGCATATTAAATGGACAAGTTTCTAAGAGATACAATTGCAAAACTACAAGAACTACCAAAGCTCATTTTAAGAGGAGACAGATAACCTGAAATTAAATCCATAGTTTAAAATCATACTGTAAAAGAAACTATAGATCCTGACAGCTTCACTGTTTCACTGGTAAATTCTAACTCATAAGAAAAAAATTTATGTCATCAATTCTATACACATTTCCAAAAATAAAAGAGAAGGAAATGTTAACCAATTATCTGAGGCCAGCATTTCCCTGATAACAGCATTAGAAAAGGACATTCCAAGAAAAGAAAACTACAGATCAATACTTCTCATGAGTATTGAAATGAACATTAAAAAAATTATAGAAATTAAATCAATGAATTTTAAAAGACAATAAAATATGATGTTGTGATATAATAATAAAATATATATATATTGAACATAGCAGACAGAGTAGAAAACAGAGCTGCTTCATCTGAATAGATCAATAAAAATAATCCAAAGAGAGTCATAGAGAGAAAAAGAAGAGAAATAAAAGCTAATTAAGGCATTTGTAACCTGCATAAGAATACGAAAAGAGTACCAAATACTTGCAAGTGGAGTTCCAGAAGGAAATAAGAGATAGAATAGATAAGAAAAGTTATTTGAAGAAATAATGGGCAAATTTTTCTAAATTTGGGGGCTTACTTCAACCTTCAGATGAAGGCTCAACAAAGCCCAAACAAATTGAAAGTGAAAAAAAAAAAAATCATTTCTAGGCTCTTCATTTTCACACTCTTGACAAACAAATATATTCACAGAAAATAATGACATTACATATAGGGTTAAAAATAATAATAATTATGAATGACATCAGATACAACGGAAACTAAAAGGCAAATCTTTCAAGGGAGGGTGGCTTTTAACCAAGATTCCTATATTCAACAAAAATGTCCTTCAAAAATAAACATAAAACACACATTTTCCGATGCACAAAAGTTGAGAAAATCCGTAATCAAGAAGTCTGGACTACAAAAAAAAAAAAAAAACAGAAAAGGAGTTCATTAGACTGAAAGGAAATGACACCAAATGGGAATTCCCACCTACAGGAAGGAATAATTGAGCCAGAAAAGTAAATGAACACAGGTTTGATTTTTATGTGGGGATCTGTGTGTGCCTTGTTGTAGCTTAGCAGAGTAATACAAGCAAAGGCCTCTTTGTGATAGATTTTAACATTCTAAAAGGCCCCAGACTGGCCCACAATTGTGGGTTGGATTCTTTGTAGAGCAGCTCTTTAAGGTTGTGATGGCATTTATTGAACACACAGTGTCAGTCCTAATACCTGTGAATTTCCTTGGGAGGTAAAAATATGAGCAGAAAAATTTGCCACAATCACCTGGAGTTGGAGAACTTGACACTTTATGTTAAAAATGTTAAAAAGAGTGATAAATAATTTGTTTTTTAAATTAATTGAAAGAAATATGGTGGCCTAGAGTCATCACAAAGAGACACCAGTCTTTATAAGAAGCCACCATGAACAGCAATCAGTGAAGCACTAAGCAAGCTCAACTTTGTGCCTCAAGGTAAAATAGATTCTGTAGAGGAAGGAAAAAAAAAAAAAAACTAGACATATAAAACTAGGTAACTTGATTGATGATATTCAAGAATCAAAACCACTAGAACCTCCATTATCTCCATTATAATCCACCAAATCATTAGGAGCTTTTCCAAGTAGAACGTATGTCAGTCTTCCATATTGTCTTTCCCCTGACCTTCAAGAAGATACTTTTTTTTTTCTCATTTCAAATTCTCAACTTGAACCCAGACTTTGTTTTCCCAACTCTTCCTACAAGTCAGCATTTCTTTGCTGGAAAGACCCCGTGACAAGGACCTCCAAGTTTTCTTGTACTTTCAGAAAGCATGAAGGGACACTCTCCATCCTCATCCCAAGAATACTTTTTTTTCCAAGGGATTTTCTGACCTGCCACATCCTTCAATGGCAACAGGAGTTTTTTCTTTGTTTGTTTGTTTTTGTCAGGGTTTTCTTTTTTTTCTTTTTCTCCCATTTGCTGATTTTATCCCATACCCTGCCATCATAAAAATAATACTGAGTTACCTTTAAGGTTGAATTTCAATGTTTAAATGACCAAGGAGTAAATATCTAGAAACAGAAAGAAATTTAAAACTTATTGTTCTTTTTCAAAAGTAAATTTTGGATTATCTCTCATTATAATTCAAGAAACTACTATTAAGTGATTGTACTTTTGCCCAGATGCTTTATAGAATTATACTTAAATATATTTTTTCTTGCTCCTGGTTTCTGGCCCAGCATGTAAAGAGGCTGAAGTTGTCTGTCACTACATCCTAACAAGTAAAAGGCTAAACAAACTGAAAAAAAAAATCAATCTTCTTACATCTGTCAGAGAAGAGGTCACAGGGCAAACCACTGGCCCCCAAATTGGAGAGAAAGACAGGTGGATAAAGAGAATCACAACTTACTGAAGCAGAAATCCAGGAGCAAAAGCCTCTGAGGGAGCGAACCAGCACCAGGTTAGGAAAACCTAAAATGTCATTTACAAATTGCTGGAAGCTCAGTATGGACAAGGCTTCATTTTTGTGAGTTTTACCTGCATGACCTCAACCAAGTTCTCACCGAGAAAAAATCCCTTTGTGTTTTTGGAAAGGGAAGGGGAGAGGAACCATTTTGAAATATTCTAGAACATTCTATTCCTAACAAGATCTGCCCTCGAGAGAAACATTTTTACCAGAGCCTGAACTACTGAAGGCTTTTTGTTTGTTTTTTCAGAGCCAATCAAGGAAAAGGAAAATATTCAACTCCCTTAGCATTTCACATAAGAGAAAAATTATTCCAATCAGCTTTAGACTTCCACATGGAGAAAAAAAGTTCCAGTCCACCTGAACCATCTTATCCCACCTGTAGGGTTGTGTAAAAAAAAACAAAGAAGGTCTTATAAAATTCAGTTTAGTGGTTCAGCCCCTCTGAAAGACTGAAAGTTAATCACAGGACTATAGAATGCTTCCCTTCTCCCATTACACATACTACCACATTAATAAAGCCCCATTTATTTCAGTTCATTGTACTCTATATGTTCTGTTTAGCTATCAAGAAAAAACTACCAGTCATACTGAAAATAATTAGAAGAGACCCAGCAAGAATCAGAACCAGACTCATACATGGCAGGGATGCTGTGATTAGTAGACTTGGAATTTTAAATAATAATTATTAATATGCTAAGTACTCAAATAGATAAAGTCAACAGTATGCAATAACATATGGGCAATGAAGCAGGGAGATGGAAATTTTAAGAAAGATTTTTTTTTAAATGTTAGAAATCAGTAACACTATAAAAGAAAGCCTTTTCTGAGCTTATTACTAGACTGGACATGACTGAAAGAATCTCTGAGCTCAAAGCTAGGTCCTTGGGTAGATAAACAGAGAAACAAACTGTGGTAAATACAAACAATGGGCTATTGCTATTCTGTACTTAAAAAGAAATAAGGTATCTGAAGAAAGCATAGTGGGAAAACTCTATGACATTGACCTAAACAATGATTTTTTTTTTAATATGACCCTAAAAC
Organism: Callospermophilus lateralis; assembly: GCF_048772815.1. NCBI lineage: Eukaryota > Metazoa > Chordata > Mammalia > Rodentia > Sciuridae > Callospermophilus > Callospermophilus lateralis. The sequence goes on along the minus strand of NC_135322.1, from coordinate 22,851,140 downwards.
ACAGGTAACAAAAGAAAAATTAGTCAAATGGGATTATACCAAATTAAAAAGCTTCTGCACAGCAAAGTAAGCAATCAATAGAGTGAAGAGACAACCTATGGAGAGAAAATAATAGGAAGCCACACATCTTTTTTTTTTTTTTAAAGAAAGATGGATGAGCTGAGAAATGTTTTTTTGTTGTTTGTTTGTTTTTTAAGAGTGAGAGAGAGTGAGAAAGAGGGAGAGAGAGACTTTCAATATTTATTTTTTACTTTTTAGCAGACACAACATCTTTGTCTGTATGTGGCGCTGAGGATCGAACCCGGGCTGCACGCATGCCAGGCGAGCGCGCTACCGCTTGAGCCACATCCCCAGCCCAGGAAGCCACACATCTTAATAAGAGATTAATATCCAAAATATACAAGGAACTCAAATAATCTGACAGTGAGGAAAACAACAAGAAGTAAAAAAACTCACTAAAAAATGGGGAAGTGATTTGAATACATCTCAAAAGATGATACACAAATAAATGGTCAGCAAGTATATGAAAAAATGTTCAATAGAACTAATCATCGGAGAAATGCAAATTAAAACCACAGTGATATAATACCTCCTGCCTATTGGAATGGCTATTACCAAAATGACAAAAGATAAGTGTTTGTGAAGATGTGGAAAAAAAATATGCAATACAATACCAGTGAGAATGTGACTTAGTACAGCCATTATAGAAAGCAGTATGGAAATTCCTCAAAAAATTAAAAAATAGAACTACTGTGTGATCCAGCAATTCCACTTCTGAATATATATTCAAAGGAATTGAAATAAGTATCTCAAAGAGATATTTGTACTCTTGTGTTCATTACAGCCTATTTTCCTTCAAGGGAATCAATCTAGCATCCATCAATGGATGAACAGACTTTAAAAATTGGTGTACATAACACATACACACACACACACACACACACACACACACACACACACAATCAAATACTATTAAGCCTTAAAAAAAAGGAGATTCTGCCATTGCAACAACATGGAAAAACCTAGAAAACATTATGCTAAGTAAAATAAGCCAGGTGAAGAAAGACAAATAGTATATGATTTCACTTACATGTGGAGTATAAAGAAGACAAACTCGTAGATGCATAGAGTAGAATTTTGGATGCAGGGGTTGGAGGTGAGGTGTTGAGGGGGATACACAATATTACCTAGATGCAGGGATATGAAGATGCAGTTAGAAAAGAAAAATAAGTCCAAGAGATCTATTGTATAGTGTGGTGACTTTAGTTAATACTAATATACTGGAATTTTGAAAAATTTGGAGAGAGTAGATTTTAAATGTTCTTAGAACAAAAAGTAAATATGTAAGGTGATGGATATGTTAATTATCTTCTTTTAACCATATCACAAGGTATGTATTCATCAAAATATGCTGCACACTAGAAATGCATTTCTCAATACTTTTTATTTGCCATCTATACCTTAATGAAAAATTAAAAATAATAAGCTGTCAAGAGATATGAAAAGACATGGAGGAGTTTTAACCACATACCACTAAGTGAAAGAAGTCAATGTCAAAAATCTGCATTCTGTATGAGTCCAACTACCTGGCAATCTGCAAATGGAAACCTAGGGGAATAGTAAAAGGATCATTGGTAGCCAAGGGTTGGAGGATAAAAGAGATGATGAGGCAGCAAACAGATGATTGTTTAAAAAATTATATGTATAGAATCAAACTAAAAAGTTTCTTCTCAGCAAAATCATCATCATCATCATCATCATCATCATCATCTGTGAGGTGAACAGAGAGCCTACATCCTGGGAGCAAATTTTTACCCCTCACACATCAGATAGAGCACTAATCTCTAGGGTATATAAAGAACTCAAAAAGCTAAACACAGAAAAAAACAAATAATTCAATCAACAAATGAGTCAAGGACCTGAAAAGACACTTCTCAGAAGAGGATATACAATCAATCAACAAATATATGAAAAAAAAATGCTCATCATCTCTAACAATCAGAGAGATGCAAATCAAAACTACTCTAATTTATCATCTCACTCCAGTCAGAATGGAAGCTTTTATGAAGACAAACAACAATAAGTGTTGGCGAGGATGTGGGGGAAAAGGCACACTCATACATTGCTGGTGGGACTGCAAATTGGTGCAGCCAATATGGAAAGCAGTATGGAGATTCCTTGGATATCTGGGAATGGAACCACCATTTGACCCAGCTATTCCTCTCCGAAGACTATACCCAAAGGACTTAAAAATAGCATACTACAGGGACACAGCCACATCAATGTTTATAGCAGCACAATTCACAATAGCTAAACTGTGGAGCCAACCTAGATGTCCTTCAGTGGATGAATGGATAAAAAAAATGTGGCATATATATACACAATGTAATTTTACTCAGCATTAAAAAAGAACAAAATTATGGCATTGCAGGTAAATGGATAGCATTAGAGAAGATAATGTAAGTGAAGTTAACCAATCCCCCCAAAAAACAAATGCTGAATGTTTTCTCTGATATAAGGAGGTTGACTCATAGTGGGGTAGGGAGGGGGAGCATGAGAAGATTTGATGAATTCTAGATAGGGAAGAGGGGTGGGAGAGAAAGGGAGGAGGCAGGGGATTAGCAAGGATGGTGGAATGTGATGGACATTATATAAAGTACATGTATGAAGACTTGAATTGGGTGTCAACAAACTTTATATACAAACAGAGATATGAAAAATTGTGGTATGTATGTATTAAGAATTGTAATACAAAAAGAAAAAAACTAAGTACATATATAAAGGCATGAATTGGTGTGAACATACTTTATATACAGAGATGTGAAAAACTGGACTCTGTATGTAATAAGAATTGTAATGCATTCCACTGCTGTCATGTATTTAAAAAATAAAAATCAATAAAAGATAAAAAATTATGTGTATGATACTATAAAGGTAGGATAGCTATGTCCAAAGTCCTAGAAGCACACCATGAAATGTGAACCCTCATGTAAACTATGAACTTTGGATAATAATGATGTGTCAGTGTAGGTTCAATAATTGCAACCAATGTACCTCTGGTGCAGGATGCTGATTGTGAGGGAGGCTGTACATGTAGGGCCATTGGGGTTTTATGAGAAATCTATGTAACTTCTGTTTAATTTTGCTGTTAATCTAAAACTGCTCCAAAAAAAGAGAAATCTATTTAAAAATGCATGTTCTAAAACTACAGTGAAAAAAGCCACTGCAAGTCTGTTAAAATGACCAAAATGAAAGAACATATGAATAAATCTGCCTCATAAATTGATGTGGGTGTATGCAACTACTTAGAAAACTGTTCAACAATTTCTTAAAATCTTAAATATGAATCGATCCTATGACCCAGAAAATATGTTCTCCCATGTATATATCAAAAAGAAATGAAAATATGTACTCACAAAGCCTTTTTAACGAGAATGCTCATAGAATCTTGATTCACAATAACTCAGAATTTGAAAGATTTCAGATATTCATCAGCAGGCGAATAAGCTGTGATAAATTGACACAATGGAATTCAGCACAGAAATTACAAAGAATGAAAAACTCATATGTGCAACATGAATCTCAAAAACATGTGAAGTGAAATAAATCAGACACACACACAAAATGTATAGTATATGATTCCCTTTTTATGACTTTAAAGTGTAGGCAAATGGTGGCAGGATGGATTGGGAAGGTATAAGAACACATTCTGGGAGGTACAGAGATATTCTGTTTTAATGTGCAAGTGTTCAGATTGATTAAATGATATACTTGACCAGCGTTTAAATTGTATCTCAGTTTTAAAATAGCATATTTTCTTTCCCATCAGCACATTGGTTTCTGAGACCAGGCACCTGACCCTTCCTAGAACAAGAAAAAAGAAAGGGGAGTTCAGGTTTGGAAGATAAACAAAAACAAGCTTTGAGCCAGGATTTCTAAGAATATTGAACTCCTGACAGCTCAAAACCGAGAAGGTAGCTGTATTCTGCCTGAGTAACTCTCTCTCCTCCTACTGTTGAAGACTTCACCACAGCAGCAACAAAGGCCAGGGAGTGAAACCTGAGTGTGTCATGGAAACAGCCAATAAAGGAAAGTCGAAGGCAAAGTTTTCCCACAACATTTTGCCATCTTAGACAGTGAAGTATGCTTCTTCAGTCTGATGCTGAGGCTCTGAGTTCTTCAGAATGATTGAAAGTTCAGCTTTCAAAATCAATGGGGAAAGTGTCATCTTTGATGACCTAAGACAATACTGTAGATGGATTATGAGATTATCCATCTTCCCATTGATGGGAGAAACTGTGAATACCACAAAAAAGGCAGAAGGCTTTAGTGATAGCTACTCACCTCCTAAAAACCCAACCAAGTGACTCCTTCTTCATCAGCCTGTTGCATATTCAAGCTAGAAGTTGCATGTAACTGACTGGGTTTTGCTGATATGAATTGTTTAACTCACTGAGTTTCCAACACTGAAGAAATGAGGATTTCACATAGAATTCTTCATTTGCAGCTTCTCTGAAAAATAAGAGCAACAGTGAAATAAATTATATACTTAAAATATATTATATATATTAATAAAATACAAACTATATTCTATAGTTAGAAACAGTGATACAGCCACATCAAAGTTTTTAGCAACACAATTCACAATTAGTAAAGTTATGGAGCCAATCTAGATGCACACCAACAAATGAATAGATAAAGAGATTGGGGCATATATACACAATGAAATGTTATTCAGCCTTTAAGAAGAATAACTTTATGACATTTGCCAGTAGATGGATGGATCTGGAGACTAACATGCTAAGTATAATAAGCCAGTCCTAAAAAAAACCCAAAGGTTCGATCAATCGATGCTTTCACAGATACATGGAAGCTAACTCACAATTAGTGGGGAGAGAGGAACAATAGAAGTTCAGTAGATTAGACAAAGGGAAATGAAGGGAAGGGAAAAGGATAAGAAAGGAAACACATTAGAATGACTCTGTCATAATTTTCGTATGTGAATACACCACAGTGAATCTTGTCATCTTGTACATCCACAAGAATGGGGTCCTAATTAGAATAAGATAAAGTCCATGGATTCTACTGTCATGTACAACTTAAAAAACCCAAAATATATATTTAATATGTAGATTATGTTTAAATATAGAATTGGATAGTATGGATAGGCCTGAATTCCCTCATGGTAAGATCTACACTATGAGGGCTATGCCATCATAGCTCAGAGCCCCACCTGTCCCATTTTCCTCCTTCATGAGTTTTTGAATCCATAGTTCAATGTTTCCTTTAAATTATAGCCATTGACCTTTGTCATTTCCAAGAGCACAGGAGAAAATTTCCCATTGGCAATAAAACAACATCGCATATAAATTGCAAAAATTAAACTGCAGAGCCAATTACTGCCTGAGCGACTTACACAATGTTCCTGGGTGCATCCCAGTTGTTTTTGGTTGTGACCTTGAGAAATTCCCTGCTCCTCTCAGGGTCTCAATTTTTTGACCTGTAATATAAAGAAGTGATCTTGACCATGTTTAACAGCTCATTTCTGTATGATAATGTAGCTAACCCTAACTGCCTTGGCAAAGATGGCCCCTCAGTAGCTGGGAGACTGTGGTACAAGATCTGACCTGCTTTTCGTCCAACACATTCAGAAAAGCATATGTTCATATAACCTTCCTCCATGGCCAAGCTGGCATGTAAACAACCCCTCAAAGCAGTCAGCACTTAGTAATATTGAGCTCCTAATATGGCTCAAAATGAAGATTGAAGACAGGAGGTAGCTTGTGTTCTGTCTGAGTACCTGCCCCTCCTCTTGGTGCATCAAAGTCTGCTCTGGGCCCCACTGAAGTGGCAGCAGGGAGAGCTAACATCAAAGGCAGATTTAAACATCAAAATCCTGTTGAATGCAGGCATGAAGTTTCCCCAGATGCGTTCAATCACCATCAAATTAGAAGTCAAAGAAAAGGTTAGATACACATGCAAAACCTCTTAACAAGAACATCAGGGAGATATTTGTGGATGAGCTGGAGATGATCTTGGAAGGTTGATTTTTCCCACAAGAATCTAGAGTTGACTCACCAAGCAATCTTCACACTTAAAGGTGGTCCCGTATTGATTTAAGGTCAAATATATATAACCTCATGGAAGAAAGCTACTTATATAAGTAATAAATGTACAATAACTAACATTTGATTAATATATTTTGTATGCTAAATACTTTGCAAATGTATTCTATTGTCTTTAATCCACATAAGTCCAACACTTAGATGTAAAGAAAACTGAATCTAGGAAAGGTAAAGAAACCTGTCCAAGATCATATAGCCAGGATGGGCAAAAACCTAGTAGCATAGTATTTGTCACTCAGGTAGTCTGACTCAGATGCTTTGTGATATTACATCATCCTTCCTCTCATGGTGCACAAGAATTAGAGTTCCTTGAGCCTTATTAAATCAACAGATAACCTTTCTGTCCACATGGGGAGGACAGAAGCATTCACATCCTCTGTTTATCTGACTTGAGGCATCCAGACACATCCATGTCCTTGAAAAGAGTCAGATACAATTAGAGGGAAAGCTGGGAAACTGTGAAATCTCACCACCATGTGCCTTCGAGCCCAATGTGTCATGATTTCCATGAACCCCTTGGACACTTAAGGACTTACATGCACAGAACTTCCCCCCCATATTTTTGAGAGCTGTTGATTTAATAATAATGATACTAGAGATAAATATTGAGATTGTGCTGTGCATGAAACACTATGCTAAATACTTCCCAAGCAATCAGTTTTCTCAGTCACTATGTGAAGTTGGAATTTCTTCTTCTTTCTTATTACAAATAAGAGATTCAGAGCAGAGGGCCTTTGGGATCTGCTGGAGAGGTCCAGCCCCAGGGCAGGACCCAGAGGTCTGTTAAAGTCTATTCTGATCCAATACTCAGGTGAGATATTTCCTCTCGTTCTCTAGAAGAAAATCAACCACATTGTACTGGGAATTTGCACACTCAGGGGTTCCCCCTGGAAGCCTCCTCTCTGACAGCTTCACCTCTTCTCTCATGTAAAACCCTTAATAATCAGCCAGGTGCAGTGGTACTGCCTATAATCCCAAGACTCAATGGGTTAAGGTATGAGGATCACAAGTTCAAAGCCAGGCAGTCAGGATAATGGGCCCCATTCAACCACATCATTAATATGTTTACCGGTAAACATATTAATGAGCACCATCAAGGCCTATTTCAAAAGTAAAAGACCTTGAGATCTATGAGACTTTTTGAAAAATAAGAGACTTTGAGATCTATAAGATCAAATTTTACTTAAATTCTTTTCCCTAGAAATAAACATGGACTCCACATTCAGTTCTGCAGTTTGAGTTCCCACTTAGTATCTCTTAAAAAGGTTTTCTTATCAATCCATATTGACTCATAATAGAACTATTTTTGAGCTATATGAGAGATTGAGATACAGGTGGCAGGTACTCTCTTTCATGTTCCTTTCCTTCCTGTCTATACACACACACACACACACACACACACACACACAATGCAAAGTCTTGCTTCTAGCCAAAGTTCAGCTAGAGCTTGTGGGAGGATGTTATCAACCCTGTCAGGGCATATGGGTCACATTTCTGATTTTATTAGTAAGAGTCATGTTCTGAGTCTTTCCTGGACAAAGAGGTATGAATTAACAAATATGTACAGCCTGCTCTACTGTGGCACCTGATACACACAAAATCACACAACCCTACACCCAAACCTGTGCACCTACCATTACAATACAGGGGCTGCCTCTTGCCATATGGATGCCAAATACTCAGAACCTTCAAGAAGATAAGTGCACAACCACAGGCATACACACCATGTATTTTCAAAGTAGGTGTGTGTGTGTGTGTGTGTGTGTGTGTGTGAGCGCGTACGCTTGTGTATGTATATGTGCACAAACACCTTCACATTCTCATTGACCTATTGGATAACTACTAGTGCAGGGTGCTTATCTCTGAGACCTGCAAGGAACAGACTCAATGAACGTAGTAAAAAGCCAGATTTTTGCACATGAACTGATACTTGGATTCTATCAGAATCATGATTATTAAATGAACATGTGTGGATGGTAGAGGGATCAGAGATTAAATTCTGGTTCTGCTCTGTGTCCATTAATCAGTTGGCCACCTCCTAAATCTTATTCTCTTCATCTTTTGCAGATAAGGATAACAAATGTTGTCACATAACTTTTTATTGAGATTAAATACTGATACAGTCCATGTAAAACACTTAGGTTTCGCATAATGTTACTTAAATACCATTAATTGAATGTTTCGGTAATGATGAGCCATTACAGAGCTAAAAGATTTTATAGAAAGAGGTAGTGAATATGTATCAGAATAGATGGGCAGAGGATTTCACCTTGGAGTGAGATGTCTTTGGGGTTTTGTCTTAATATATGCTTCCACAAGTATTACAATACTTGGGGAAATTATGGTATAAATTGCACAGAGGTTTACAAAGTTTCTTCCCCAAAATGGTATGTGTCATTTCCATTCACATTTCACTGGCCCACACAAGTCACATGCTACACCTCCAGACTGAGCCCATTTTCCAAGGTTCAAAGGTGTTCCAGGATGAGCCCACCTAAGGCTCAGGGCTGTAAGGTTCTTGAAATTAAATTACATGGAGGAGAGGGGGTGTTAGTGAGAAGAGCTGATTCAGCACAGATGTGGCTAATGCCAAAAGTTCCTCCAGATACCATCCCTCAATCTCTGGCTGTGCTTAGGAGACCACTAAGTTGATACATCATTTTTTGTTTCATTATTTATTTTTCAGCATTATTATAAAAGACGATTGTCACAAAAAGCTTCAATTTTTCCACGTGCCTATCTTCATTCTCTGATTTTTAAATTATTCCTGTGTTAAGTACCTTCTCTGTTAATCATCTATGTTAATTTTCTCTTCCATTGTTACTCAGTATAACTCAGCCAGATTCTCATTTATCAATGAGTTTGTGTGGGATTTGAATAGTTCTCTCACATGGCTTTTATTCACTTTAGAATTTTTTTCCCCAAGATCTATAATTTTACTTTAGAGTGTTTGTTTTAGTCAAAGCTTTGCAAGAGCCAACAAGGAGCAGAAACTTCAGTGGAGAAAAACCGTTGGTATGGCAGGCAAGGATGGAGACCAGTGTTCGGGAGGAAAGTTTCAGTGGTGACTAATTTTATCAGGGCCAGAATATCATTATGTTGTGGCGTTTCAAATGATAAATTATCATATAATGACCTTCCTCCTATACCAAATGATACTTGCTCTTAATAGAATATGCAGAATTTTCAGTAAATTTTTATCTTTCCAAGTACTGTCTTTATATTTGTCCCTGGAATTGATGAAGCTGGTCATACTAATGATATTTATGATGTACTTACATAATGCTTGGCACATTTTAAATATTTAAAATGTGTCACAGTTCTCATGTATTATTTTTCTGAACTCCAGAAATGCAAAGTTGGTCTGAAGGGAGCTGGTAAAAGATGGTGGCTGCTGTAGCAACCCAGCCCCAGTCCCTAAATAAACCCTGCACAATTCCAAGTTTTCTTATTGCTTCCAGGTTAGAAGAGACAGGCCAGGTCCTCTCTCATGTAAGGGTCCCAAGAAGGCTGGAGCTGAGAAACTTGCTGTCTCATTTGTTTCTCTAACATACATCCCATTGAATCCATGTGTCATTTCTGTAGCATAAGGGATGTTCCTGAGCTGCATGCCTCCTGTCTGCTCTTTAGCTAGTAATTAAGTATGCACAGCTACAGATGTGTTGGGGGAAGATATCATCCACGTCTTGACAAAGAACCAAAATTATTCATATAATTTATCATCCCAGCCATCTTGAATGCTAACGAGAACACTCCTTGATTAGAATTGTCAAGAAGCATTTGCACCCATGTCCTATCAGGCAGCATTTCCTCTGCCAGATGCTGCCTTTCATACTAACAGCAAATACTCTCTGGTGCTTTCTTCTTTTACAGTCTCCCGGGTCTTACAGAAACAGAAAGCAATAAAACAAGCTTACCTCCCCTCCTCCCTCTCTCTCACGAGCAGCTTTCCAAAGGGCTTTGAGGTTTGCTGTTTCTGTTTTTTAAAATTATTATTATTATTTTAATTCAGGGGTGTGTTTTTTGTTTTTTTGTTTTTCTTTAAAGCCTATTATGGGATCTGTAACATCCAACTGCCATACCTATTCTCCCAACATCTGAGACCAAGAAAAGGTACACAGATGCAAGATTCTTCTCTGGCCCAGAAGGACTGGGGAAATCACTGGTCATTTGACCCAGGCCTAGTTGAATGTGGCACTACTTTGGAGAACTGGCTAGCTTGGGATTTAGGTCAGACATAGGATACATTCTCATACCTCATTTTTGGAGGAAGTGGTAGATTTAGGAGACTGAAGAATCGATGTTCTGATATAAAAAGTACCCCACTGCCATCCCCAGATAAAAGACTTCAAGTTTTAATCCCTCCTCCTACCCTTAGTCCATTTTTGTCGTTGCTAATAAAATGACACCACAGACTAGCGAAATTATAAAGAAAAAAAAAATGTTTATTTTGGCTCATGGTTCTGGCCCAAGGCCAAAGGGTTGCATCTGGTAATGGCCTTTTGCTGGCAGATTACTGAGGCAATGAAGGGCATGAGAGTCAGGGAGGACAAGAGAGATCCAGCCAAACTGGCTTTTATAATAGATCCACTCTCAAGATAACCCATTAACCCATTAATCCACTAATTGCATGACTGGATTAATGCATTCATGAGGGCAAAGTCCCAATCTCTTGTTAAAGGTTTCACCTAGCTGGATCTCTTAATACCCCATAATAGGGATTAAATTTCAATAAGAGTCTTGGAGGATATAAATAGTATTCAAACCATAATGTACCCTTAGAGACAATATCAGTGCTTCCTTAGGAAAGAGGAGAACTGTCTATTGTTTTGTGGGTTTCCCAAGCCAGCTATAAATCTGCCCCAACACTAACTTTTAATCCATAAAGATAAGTAGGGTTTTAATGCAGCATTTTGTCACCATATTCTATGTTTGTAAATTAATCTTCAAGTTGTTGTATTGATTTGAAACTACATTAAGCACAAACTTATCTAATTATCCTTGAGCTAAAAGTTTGGTTGGAGATGTCTGATGCTGAATTCTGCTATAGAGAACTCTGTAGGCTCCAGTCCTTAGCACCAGGTGTGAGCTGAACATGGAGTGGCCTGGGTAAGCTTGAGGAAATTTGCCTTCAGAAGTGTTCCAGGCCTTATGAAGGAGACTAGATACAACTGAATGTTCTCATGGGAAGCAGTATCTCCCTATAGGTCTACATCATAATTGACAAAATTTCTCCACAATTCTATTTCCCTGGAGAAGAAAGCTTATATCACTTCATTAGACTTCTTCTTTCAAAAACTTCCCACGTGCATTTATTCACCAGTGCAGCCAGTGCACTCAGGGAATAACTTCTCATTGCAAAGGTAGGAAGTCTAGGTCTGAAAACAGACATCTAGATGCAAAAAGTCTTTCTTAACTTCTTGTTTATCTTTTCCACTATACATCTAGAAACAATGGTATTACAACCTTAGCTTCCTTCAGAACTTACATCAGACTTGCTGGATGATTCTGAGGTTGCAATTAACTCAGAAATTCTCAAACAGACCACTGCTTGCCCATGGAGAATCTGGGGTCATAGATAGTTCTGCTTTTAAGCATTTCTGCCCATAGTCACTGAGGTTCAGATCTTGAACCAACACTGTAGACAACAGAAAGAACAGGACCCTACCGTAACAGTAGCTACTCAAGGATGCCATGGAAATCTGCAAAATGTGTGTCTATAGGAAGGAAAGAAGGGAACAGGTGTGATATGCTTTACTAAGTTAGAAAAAAATGGACAGATAAATGAGCTCACTGAGCCCAGGGACGATTCTTGCCCAGAGAAATGTTATAAGAGCAGATAATTTTACACATGTTTAATATATAGTTAAAATCACAAACTTTTCATCAAAAGGCACCATAAGATAAGTGAAAATTGAAAGCCATCAACCTGAAAAAAAATTACTCACATATACTTGACAATGAATTAGTATACTATGAAAATAAAGAATGCTCACAAATAAACAAGTAACAACATAAAACAAAAAAACATGGGCCAAGGACGTGAACTGTCAGTTTCATATGAAATACTAATAATCCAAAACCAAGCTTGAGTGGCCCAGCAGCTTTAGAGGTTGAGGCAGGAGAATTACAAGTTTAAGGCCAGCCTCAACAACTTAGCAAGACCTGACTCAAAACTTTTTAATTTATATTTTTAAAAGGGCTGGGATGTAGCTCAGTGAGATTGCTCCTTGGTTCAATCCTCAGAACCATAAAAAAAAAAAAATCTGTGAATGTTTAAAAAGTGCTTAACCACATGGAAAGTTAAGAAAATATAATGAAAAGCAATTTTACTCCTACCAGACCAGACAGGCAATAATGTAAAATCTGATAATTCCAAATGAATATAAGTAAGCAGAACAATAGAAATTCTCATGCCCTAGTGGTGGAATGGTGTATTGATACAACCTCCTTTCCTCCGGGGAAACCAATATTCATTACCTCCTAAGTTAAATATGCATTTACCGTCTAACCTAGCAAATCAGCTCTCAAAGCAGTATCCCCTAGACAGGTAGTTCTCAATAAGATCATGACCACACACTCAGGGGAGTTTTGGAAAATGGGACTGTCACAATGAGTGAGGTGAACTGCTGGCAGTTTAGTAAATAGGAAAAAGAATGCCAGATGTTCTACATTTTTCTGGGGCATTCCCACACAAAGGTGAGTCAGCCTGCGTCCCACATGACTTTATGTAGGACCACATAATTTATGTAGGTGAACATCTGTTTATACTTATCTGATCCTACAATCTAATTCTAACTTTCTATCTTTAAATGTATTGCATTTTCTAGGAATAAATGCCTTCTAAATTAAAGGGAGATTATGTTTTTTTTTTTTTTTTGTAATTGTTTTGTCTGAAATTTGCCAAAAATTTATCAACATTTCAGAAAATCACATCTCTATTGGGAACTTTGAATATGAAATTTGAGTTATCAACCCAAAATACCTGTGTGTATTTGCATTTATAACTGGAAGAATCATAGTAATTCCACATACAGATACAAACATTGTTGTTCTGGCCCCAAATGTAATTGTTCCCTAAAATTTACATATTAATACAACTCTCTTTTTATTATAAATTGCTTTTGTTTTTCTTATATCACACTCAGAACATTGTATTAATTTCTTGAAATTTTAGGAGCAAAAAATGTTATACACACACACACACACACACACACATATATATACACACATACATATATATTTAAGAATTTCATTTCCAGATAGTAAAAGGAACATGACAAAATACTTTTCATAAATATTTCTCTCACTGATGTTAAACCATCATCCTAACAGTAACATTTATATATGTACCCCAGAATCCATGTATACAAAGGTTCATGGCATCATGACTTGTAAAAGAAAAACAACTTTAAAAAAAATCTCAAGTCTCCTTAATGGAAAACTGGATATGTGCAAGCACAAATTTCCATATTAAACATAATATGGAATATTATATAGCACTGATAAATGATATATTCATCATTGTGGGTGAGTTTTAAAATTGTAATATGAAACAAAGCATATTACAAAATGCAAATATGTATATTATAAATATTTAAATTTCAAAACTGAATATAATTAAATGTTCTATTTAGGAATACATGTCATGTGATAAAGCTATAAATAAAATTAAAGAATGATAGACACAATTTTAGCATAATGGTTATCTGGGAGGGTTAACCCTTGAGTGGAAGGGAGATGTAGTTGGCATGGAGGGTGCAGTTTTCAAATGGATGATGGATTTATGTCTCCCTATTTTTATTATTTTGGTGGGGGGAGGTTACTGGGGATGAACTTAGGGGCACTCGACCACTGAGCCACATCACCAGCCCTATTTTGTATTTGTATTCAGAGACAGAGTCTCACTGAGTTGCTTAGCACTTCGCTTTTACTGAGGCTGAATTTGAACTCACAATCTTCCTGCCTCAGCTTCCTGAGCCCCTGGGATTATAGGCAATGCACCACCATGCCTGAAAATTTTTATTTTTTTTTTAAGAGTAAATATATATTTAAGATAGAGCACACTTTATAGTTTAAAAACTTCTTTTAAAAAATCAGAGTCACAGAATCAGCCAAGCTTTTATTTAATTGATTAGAATTTTATTAAAGCTTGCACTGAGGATTGACAGAAAGATAAATAAAATCACTAGAGGGCTGGGGTTGTGGCTCAGTGGTAGAGCGCTCACCTAGCATGTGCGAGGCCCCGGGTTCAATCTTCAGCACCACATAAAAATAAATAAATAAAATAAAGGTATTGTGTATATCTACAACTAAAAACTAATTTTTTTTTTTTTTTTAATGCTAGCTCTCTTCTGGATTTAGTACACACTTCCTATAGTTACTAACCCCTTCTGCCTCTCCTGGGACACCTGGTCAGATGATGAAGATGTTGATGTTGGAATAAAGCTCAGCCTCTCTGAGTCCTCACAAAGGGCCTGTCCAGTCCCAGGAGTCCAAGGGAGACAGCCTCTGGGAAGATTCTCAGCAACCAGATGACAGAAGGGTTTGCTATTGCACAGAAAATGTAACTACCCTGCAGAGATTTTTGACCAAGCTTCCTGGCCTTTCCCTTCTGGTAGGTCACCTGTCCACCTTCATCGCAGCCTTCTCTAAAGGGCCCACGGCAAGCACACAGGCACCAGACTGCCAGAGAAGGTAGAGATTTTTGCAGCAGAACCTGTAATCTCCACCAATTCCTCAGGTTGCAAAACTGAGAGGAAGTTTGGCAAAACAAGTTTCATTTCATTTGAGGAACTTAAACTAAATGGAAAGAGAATTTACACACTTGGGATGAAAACAAGACCTAAAAGAGCATATTCTATGGTCCAGCCTCTTGCTGGGTTCTAGAATATCACATGGAGGACAAGACAATTCTCACCCAACAGAACTCACCTGGCTTCCTGTACTCAAATCTCCCAGTGTTCATTCAAACTCCTGGGCAGCAGGGGCGGCATCTCCATGCTCTTGGTCCCTAGCTTCAGTGCCTGCAATTTGAAGGTAATTGATGATATTCAAGGAAGTTCATTGAAGAAAAGCACCTGAAAGAGAAACGTAGAAGGTAGTTCTAAAAAACAACGAATTGGAAGTTTAGACACTGAGAGCACAGCCAGCCTGCGTATCTTGTTCTGAGGACTGACAGAAAGGTTTCTTGGTAGAGGTGGGACTTGAAAGGCATACAGGCATTATATGAATGCAAAGGGAGAGGGACTGGGATGGCGGGGTGCATCCTGGGGTGTGAAAATGGTGAAGCAAAGAAAGTGTGAGGAGCTGCCAGATGTAAAGGGGGTGGACTGCTTTGGCTGCCGCAGGAAAGGAGAACCTCTTAAAGGTTAAATATCCACTAAAGCCAAGTCATGGGGCACTTGACTTTCAGTCACATTAAAAATCTTTGGTATCATTTTGCAGACAACCTGAGGTTGTAACAGGTGTTTCTATGTCTTGTTGCTAGGGCCAGCTCCGATTTCAGTTCCATCTGGGGTGGGCAGCTCTCCTATCCATGGTCAGTATCCAGTCTCAAGAGCCTGACGTGTTTCTGATCTTATTTGTCCCAGGTCTTTCTGCAAATTTGTGATTCTCCTTCAGCAGCTCCCAGGGAAATCCAGAAGTGTAGAAAAGTTCTCCAGCCTGAGAGGCACACATAGGCATAGCCCCCGCTCCTTCAGAGCGGTCAAGTCCTAGGCACAAAATAGGTGTTCAGAGGGTCCTCTGCAGGATTGAGCCCCAGTTGCCTACAGTGGTGATGAGCTTCAGAACTCAGGGAAGATTTTCCTGACTTCCTATCTCCCTGGCTTGCTACCTAGTTCCTACTTCCTGGCCCCATCTTCCAGGGTCAATCTCCCATGATGCTTTCAAAAAAAAAAAAAAAAAAAACGTCTAAGGCATATGTCTTGGACACATTTGAGGGAAGGAGGCTCCATTAGACTTGAATTAGACTTGAGAAAACAATGATGGAATGATGAACCCATTAGGAAAGGTGTAACCAGGAGATCTCTCCAACGCTATGTGACGTGAACTGAATAGGGAAGTGGTGAGGGGCAGGAGAGAGAAAGGGACAGGAAGAGAGAGACAGTAAGAGTGAGACAGAGATGCAGAGAGATTGGAAAAGGGACATAGCAACAGAGAGACAGAGACAGAAGAAAAGACAGAGAGAGACAGACCAAAGTCAAAAAAGAGAGAGAGAGCTATAAACACAAATTGAAGTCCCAGGAGCTTTGTAGAGGATTGGAGGATTGGGTAAGAACATGGCCCTGGAGACCGCAGCATAACCCCCCAGGAGAAGTGGCAGTGTGGGGCACCGGGTAGTCACTGCAGGTTGAAGGGACTGGTTCTGTCTGTGTGGTGTTCTAGCCTGGCCCCCTGAACTGTTCCTACCCAAGTGGACTCTCTCAATCTGCCTTTGCCCATTGCTCTGCTTCTTTCATCTTTGTCCCTTGGCAGAAGTCAGCAGGGCAGCAAAGGCAACTGTTTCTCAGCTCAGAGTGTGTCAGGGCTGCTTGGCCACAGTGGCACAGCTTCACAGGGCGAGGTGATAAGCAGCTCTCTGGCCCGCAACACCTAGGATGACACCTTTACAGTCACATAAATTATTCATCTTACCAACACAAGCACATTTTCATAGGACAAATAGTAACTTAATCTTATTAATATTAATATTTAATCTGGAAGAACCAGTCTAGGAAAAAAAATACTAAGTAAAAATGCCTGAGAACAGGTCCTGGAACAAGTTTGGCTCAGTAAACAAGAAATCTAAATGGAATCACCAATGAAGTGTTAACATGATCCAATCCCGTCTCTGTGGATCCCTGTGTTTTCATACATTGGCTCCACTTGAGCAAGGTACTGAGTCTTGACTTCTTCTTCTACAAACTAAGAACAGCCCAGAAAGTTACAGTGGACATTGAGCAAGGTAATGCATGGGACATTCTAAGCCCCGAGCCTAATACACAGATGTGATCCACGAATGTTGGCAATTATAGCACTCCATGCACAAGCATTGTAGGTATTTTCTGCTTTGATTAGCTGTCCAACAATTGAACCACTTTACATAACTATCTACACTTCTGTGAATCTATCCCTGTCTCCAAATAGGACTAGACACTCCTCCTCTGATTGCTGAATGTTATCCTCCACTTTGTTGCATGTGTTTACAAATTTATAAGTGCCACTTTGTCCAACACACCTTCCTAATACTTTGTTCTGACATGATTCATATTTCTCAGAGCCTTTATTCTTTATGGCTTGCAACTATTTCCTTTTTCCTACTCCTGGCTCTAAATTGCAGGTGACTCAAGGGTGATAACCAAGAAGTTCTGTCTTAGTTCTGGATTCCCAGAAACAGACATGGGACAGAAACCTGGGTGTAGGTAGTTTGTGTGAGAAGTGATGTGAGGGAGAGGAGAAAAGACAGGGAGAATTGTCATGTTCCACTATGGGCTCCTGAGGTTCTCTAAGCTCAGAGGAAGGCTATGGACCCCATGCCTCATCACCCAAGCAGGGAGGAAGCAAGTGTCCATTCACCAAGCTCTGGATGATCTCTGCTTTTAGATGTCAGCACAGGGGGCGTGTCCTTTCACTGGAGCTAGAGCGCCCCATGCCTCCACTAACCCCATCCGGCTGAGAACCTACTGTATCACTGATGTTGTTCCAACCTGTGCCTCCTGTCACCTCTCAGTCACTCAGCGCACAGCCACGAGGTAGTTCCTGAGGACAGGCCCAGAACTTTGGACTAGAGAGACAGAAGTCAGAGATCTGTCCTCAAGGAGGGCTGAGTGGACAGGCTCCAAGGAAAGAAAAGAACTTGAGTATGACAAGTGTTAGGAGAAGGAATGAGGAATATTCTATGGGATTACCAGGACCGGGGAGGGTGGGAGAGGCAGGAAAAGTCTCTAAGGGCAGGGAACACTCAGCCTGATCCTGAAATCTTATAGAGAAGGAGAACAAGACAGAGAGATCAGACTAGAAAATAGCTGGGGCAAAGGCTTTGAGGCAGAAGAGAACAGGGAACATCCAGGGACCCCAGGTAGTCCAGGAGGATGACGTAAGCATGACAGGGAAACAGGGAGTGGGGCCAGGACGGTGTCAGCTGGAGGTCTGTGGGTCACACATTCAGGTACTTGGCTTCAGCCTTGTAGGCTAAAGGATTTTAGCCAGCAGGCAATGTGATTTGACATGTGTGCTTTTATCTCTTTGGTAGGCAGCCTTATGAAGGCTGTATGATGGGAGACGAAGGCCTCAGTCCGGGGGTATCAGGTGGATCCAGGTGAGAGGTAAAAGGTCCACACTAAAGCAGTCTGAAGAGAAGGAAGGCAAGAGTGCTAACTCAGTTCTGGCCTGAGAGGATGCTCAGGGGACCCTGGGCATGGAAAGAGAGAATCAGGAGGGATAGTTTCTAGCAGATGAAACAAATAGTCGAGCAGGACACAGAGGTGGGAAAGCCCAGGTATGGGGAAGTCTTCCAGTTTGGTATCACCTGCCTGTGACCACGATGAACTGATGAAATTGAGAATACTTCAAAACCTCAATAGCAATTTGACAAAGTAGCGGAGTATGACTGTTCAATCTAATAATAAAAATTGGGGGCTTGTATATTGTATGGCTTTTTTAAAAAAAATTCATTTTCCTCATAATTCAAGTTTTATTGTATTCTACAAAAGTATTGGTCCATGACTGATGGGAAATATAAAACCTGGTCTTACCCTACCGCTGGTTGAAAAGCATCAGTTTAGGTAACCTCCCTGTGGGCTCCCATAAGCTGAGTCCAACCTCTTTCTCACTCAGAGTTTTATTTTTCTCTTCCCACCAGAAAAGAACTCCCCCACACTCAAAGGAAATAAGCAAAGCTGAATGTCCCACCCCACTGCTCGGATCTGAGAGATTCCTGGCCTCAAGAACATATTTTAGATCAGACACTTTGAGAGAGACCTCCCTAATTCAGGCTGAAAGCGAATGTTGTTTAATCTCTGTAATAGCAGTGACATGGTCACATGTTCCTGCAGCCAAGCCACAGAGAGGGACTAAGCCCTGATGGCATCTGGCATCTTCAAATCTCCAGCACTTGCTGTTGGCAGCCAGGCTCACTGGAGGTCATTAATGTGGATCACCCATTAATAGATTTTCTGTGCTAGCTTTGTCCCCCAGCACTATTTTTAACTCATTTTGGACTTTGAATTGCCCAAATGCATTTGATTTGTTTGTGAATGTGGACATAAATAAGCCCTTCAGTGCTATTTCCGGGCCGCTCCTCAGAGTTTCGGAGACCAAATTCTTGCAGCTTCATTCACTTTGCTGAAGACTGAGCAGTTCCTGCAACACACAGAGATGGGGATGGGAACCACCAAGCTTCCCTTCAATACCTGTAGTGGCACTCCATATATGCTCTTTTCAGATAGCAGCAACCTCAACCAAAACAGTGACCATTTTCATGCAGTTTCAGAGTGGGTGCCTGCCCATCCCCCTCGAGAGAACATGTCAGCTCAGCAGCCATTTTCTGTGTACCAATTGTGTACAACCCCAAAGGAGAACACACTGTGGCAGGCCCTGTGGGGAAAACACAGTAAGATGCAGATGATGCAGTCTCAAAGACGTTCCAAGAAACTGCAAAGATTATAGGAATCAGAGTGTCACACATTGGTGACTCACAGGCCAAATGATTCTATGAATGTGTTTTGTTGGGACTGTGCACATTTTTAAAATGAAGAAGTTGTACATGAAGAGTCTAGATTTCTAAATTTCCTTGAACACTGGGCAGAACTGGCCTGGTAAGAACAGGATTGACCGGAGCTGAGGATCTGAGGCGTCCTGCCATGGAGTTTGAGAGCAGCTGGAAGAGTGAGGGGGTAAAATCAGAGAACCTCCCTAACCCTAATTCTAGGCTAGAAAGCAAAGGCTGAGAAGAGTGAGAGCATCAGGAGAGAAAAGCCTAAGTGGTTTAGAAAGAAGTAGAAGTCAGCGTCAGGCTAATACAACCAGGTTCTCTAGAGAAGGGGGGCTTTGCAGAACACCCTAAGAAGCAGAGAACACAGCCCAAACTGCAGGCTAGCATGACCTGTCCTCGGCACCATCAGCTCCCACTCCTACCAAACTGGGCATGCAGGCAGGTTGGGGCCATGGTTCTGCTTTATTTCTTTAATCTCACCTGCTTTGATCTCGCCTCTTTTCCCTCATGCACTAAGAATGTATTTAGTACCTAAAATTAACTAGGATCTAACCTAGGGATGATTTGGGAGAGTAAGAAAGCTAGGCCTGACCTCAAAGAGCTCAAGAACGAGGCTGGGGAATAGGCAAGTAAACAGAACTAGTGATAAAGTCAGAAGGACTATAAGATCCTATTGTGGAGCATCCAACTTCAGGTGACAAAGGAGTCCAGCTGGAAATCATGAGAGCATCAATAACCATCTACCTGTGGCAGGAAGTTCCTAAGATGGTCAGAAGTGATCTCCACTTCCTGGTGTTCACAACTTTGTATAATCCTCTTTCCTTGGAGGTAGGTGGGATCTGAGGGCCGGCTTCTAATCAAATGAATACAGCAAAGGTAAATATGATGAGATGTCACTTGTCTGATAAGGCTACCCAAAATAAGCTTCCATTTTCCTAGTAGATTCTATTTTCCTCTTGATTTGTATGTTTTGGCGAAGCAATTGGAAGCCCATGTTTAAAAGAAATGAGTGTGGCCTCTGGCCAACAGTCAGCATGGAACTGATGTCTTTGGTGCACTCAAGGAACTAAATTCTACCAACAACCATCCCCAGTCAAGTCTTCAAATGAGGTCTTAGCCCTGTCTGACACCTTGCTTGCAACTTTCTTAGAGATTCTGAAGCTAAGAACCCAAATATGTGTTGCCTAGACTCCTGGTTCACAGACACTATAAGATAATTAAAGTGTGTTGTTTTTTATGTTGATAAATTTGTGTCAAATTGTCATATAGCAATAGATAGCTAAAATGCATCTGGATTTATATCCTCTGGTTTGAGGACAGCAAGTCATTTATAAGCGCATTCACCAGGCAGTGTATGGCCTGGAAAGACATGTTGAGTCTTTGCTCGTTGGCTGAGCAGTGATCAGAAGGTAGTAAAGATGGGAGAAATGGCAGGTGGGTGTGCAGGCAGCAGATGCCAGAAGCCACAGCTATCTCCTTCCCAGAAGCCAAGTCTTTGCATGAGGAATTTCCTATGTTACTAGAATCTGGAGGCCAGAGATCCTTGCCCCACTTCTCATCTTGGCCAGGGCCCCAGCACATCATGGGCCTGAAGTGAGTATTTTCTCAATTTCTTCAAACACCTCCTGAGCACTTAGTTTATCCAGGACCTAAGCCAGGCCTGAGGACAAAGAGAAGGGGAATCCAACCTGTGTTTAGGAAGATCTCCAGATGGCAAAGGAGGAGCTCATGGGCTATGGACATTAGCAGAGGGCCACAGCCTGACCTTGTTTCTGAAACATCCCACCTGGGTCATTAGGACCTGAGACTGTCTTGAAGAAGAAAATGAGCAGAGAGCCAGTCACAAATGTGAGGGAGGCAGTGGTTAACTCTGGGAATACCAGGTGGCTCCTCATACTAAAATCCCCACATACCAAATATCATGATTAGCTCAGTAGCTCACCATTTTTTTTCAATACAGTCATGGTCATTCTTTTTTTCTTTTTTTGGTGGTGAGGTACCAGGAATTGACCACTGAGCCGCATCCTCAGTCCTATTTTGTGAGACAGGGTGTCACTGAGTTGCTTAGTGCCTCATTTTTGCTGAGGCTGGCTTTGAACTTGCCATCCTCCTGCCTCAGCCTCCTGAGTCACTAGATTCCAGTGTGCTCAGCCTGGTCATTCATTTTAAGATGTGAATTCCTGGGATAATGAATCCTTTATGTCCTACCACATTGGAATGGGTGGAACAGATTGATTTATCTCTGACAAGAGTGCTCAGAATTATAGAACCTCGGAAGGAATCCATTGATATAAGCTGGTAGCTTGGGTCTGGGTAGTATCAGACAAAATAAAAACACATGGAAAGATTCAAAACACTTGCCAGAAAGCAGTCTTACAACTCAGTGATTTATTGGATGTAGGAGTGAGGAGGAAAAAGATACTGATAAGCTTTTTGTCCTGACCCCCTGGCAAATGGTGGTTATTCAGGATGGGGCTGGATAGGAGGTATTGAATTCCACTTACAGTGTGTCCACTCTAAAGGGACCAAGACAGTGTTCAGTGGAGATGGTTGGCTGTAGGAGCCTGAAGCTACAAGTCCAGCTTTAGGGACATTTGCATATTGTTGGCTCAGAGAAGATGTGTGAGACCATGGAGGTTGAGAAGATAATGTGGATAAAGTTTGCTGAGTAGTGACCAGTGTAAATGGAGCTGCATGAGTTTTGCTTTAGCAATTTCACTTTTAGACATTTATTCCAAGGAAATGATCAGAAATGTGCAAGAGGGTATGCTTCAGGATGTTGATGGCAGGTTATTTATGCTTTTACAAACTGGAAATAACCAAATTTTCCAACAAGAGGGGAAAGTCAACTTTTGTTCCAAAGCATGAAATACTATACAGCCATAAATACATCATGGTGAAGAACTTTAAATTGCTGAGAGGAATAAGCCAGCTCCTGAGACCTATGGGAGACTATCATTTTTGTGTAGATGTGCATACAATCACACAGAAAATGTGCGAGAAGGTCACGTTCTGAAATGTTAGCTGTAATGATCTTTGGGGACTTTAGAGGTGAGTTGGGTTTTTTTCCCATTTTATTCTTTGCTATATATTTTTTTCTCTACATTGACTCTGAGCTGCTTTTGTAATTAGGAAAAAGATGTTCTGCTTAAAACCTCCCTTTTGGTTCATTGGAGACCTCACTCGGTCAGACTTGGGAACAGTTGTTTTAATGTCTCCCTCCCTATCTTTACCTTGGGTAAATGGGCTTCTGCATAAATTCCACAGAGAAGCTCCCTGCCCTTATATTACATTGCCAATTTCACCCTCAGCACTCTGCATAAACACTATTCCGCAGCATTAGGTCGCAGCCATTAGCAGGGCAGATATGGGCCGACTTTTCCTCTCAGTTTACAGCCCTTATCATTTGCGGCTCTGCTTTAAGAACTCAAAATGATGGTCTGCCCATACTTACATAAAAGTTCAAGAAAGTCTTGCCATTTAGAGAGCTATAAAACGTGTCTGACAGTGTGACAAACTCTCACACGCATTTCCTAAAGTGCATACTAACTAATCAGCTGCCCTTTCCTCCCAGGAGCCCCAAGAGCAAATGCCTCCTTGGGACAATATTCAGGAGCAATTGAGGCCAGGCACAAGGACAGCCTGCACAGCCATTCATGCTGGTTTTTCTTGTGATGGAAAACCAGGGCTTTTTCAGAACTCTAATAGCATGAAATTAGAGCTCAAAAATTGCTCAAAGTATTCTATGGTTTAATGGTCCAAGTATTTAGATTGAAGCTTCCTTTAAATTTCCAATTTAAAGACCCTACCCATTGCCACTTGCTGCTGGCACCACCTATAAAGTGGCTTTGGCACAGGAATATTTAGCGTTTAGCATAAACACAATGAAATCCTTATTTGCTTTCACACTTTTTAAAAAAGCTTTTCCACCTGGGGGCCAAGGATCATGTTATGCTGGTGATGTAGATGGTACAAAGAATAGTCACTAGGCCTGATGGGCTACCCCAAATCACACATCATAACTGGCCCACAGTTCGAATCCAGTCTGTGATGGTATCATAGTATATTTTAAAAATGAGTTTTTATCAACCTTTTAAAACCTAAAGATTTCACAGAAAAAAACATGACATCTGTTCTCTTGGAAAGATGCAGAGGTTTTGAAACACTGGGTCCTTTAACACCTGTTGCCTCTTTTAGACAAATCCTATGTCCTCAGTTTCATCTGAGTGATGTACTGAAAGTTGTGTCCTTCCAAAACCCCAATGTAAGAGTATCAGGAAGGCAGGCCTTTGGGATATAATTTGGTCATGAAGGTGTAAGATCTCATGAATGGGATTAGTGCTCTTGAAAAAAGGACCCCAGAGAGCTCTCCTGCTGTCTCTCTGCCAGGTGAGGATACAAGAAATTGGGAGTCTGCAACACCAAAGGGGCCCCTCACCAGAACCTGGCCGAGCTTACACTCTGATCTTGGACTTCCAGCCTCCAAAACTAAAAGAAAAATAAACATAAAGCTACCCAGTCTATGATACTTTATTATAGCAGCCCTGATTGATGAAGATATTCTGCCTACCCTGGCCTATTTCAGTGCTGAATGGTGGCATCTGGGTTTTGGAAAGCATTGCAATAAACACACACACATAGACACACAGAGACATACATACATTAAGGGACAGGAAAGCAAATATGCCTCTTCCATTTATTCTTCTCTACATGAGTCTTAGCAACTCTGGAAGTTTCCAAGGACAGGCTTCCAGGAGCTCAGTGTTTGCCCTCCTATAACAGAACAATCAGTTATAGGAAGGCACACATAAACTATGCATTTTCACTGTGAAAATCCCCTTCACCACATTCAGCTTCAGATCAGTCAGCTCTGGAGTACAGGTGTAAAAAAGTGGCAGTGTCAAGGGAAATAAGGAAAGTTCAGTCTGTATCTAATGACCACTTATTCTTCAGATGCTTGAGAATTGTTATGCTTTGGGTGTGTCTCCCAAAATTCACTTATTCAAAACTTAATCTCCAGCACAATAGTTTTGAGAGGTGGGAAATTTTAGAGGTGAGTAGGTCCTGGGGACTCCTCTCATGAATGAATTAAGGTCATTATTGAAGAAGTGTTCCTGATAAAAGGATGGGTTCATCCTGCTCCCCTCACCTTGTGCCCATGCATGTGTATGCGCGCGTGCGCGCGCGCGCGCGCACACACACACACACACACACACACACACACACTGCTCTCTTGCCCTTCTACCTTCTACCATGGGATGATGTAGCAAGAAGGCTCTTGTCAAATGTGAGCCCTTTGACCTTAGACTTCCCAGCCTCTATATCTGTAAGAAATAAATGTCTTTTCTTTATAAATTGCCCAGTCTGAGGTATAATGTTATATCAACACAAAACAGACCAAAACGAGAATTTAAATACGAATGCAAATGTTATTCAAATGTAAAGCAATTTACATAGACCAACTATTAGATCAAAATCTCTTTTTGAATATAGTCTGCCCATAATAATTGGGACTATTTGAGTCTGTTGAGCAAGGATGACAACACACTGTCAGTGCCTCTGGCATTAAAGTTGAGTGTCATCTGCTGGAGTCATGAACCAGATCTGAGATATAAACAAGATCATCTGGCAGGTCTTGGCCTGTGGAAGAGAAATATGTCTTGTCCCATAAGAAAGACATCCCCAGTCTTACCTGAGGAGCCAGAATTGCTGGTGAGAGCCCAGGTGTCTCTTAACTCATCCAGGCCTCTTATAGACCTTCTGAAACTGCAGTAATCTCATGGATAAATTGGACCTGCTGTGTGAAGGGCAGGTACTTAGAAAAGCAAAACAGTAAAGCTGACAGGGTTTTTAAGTTTTCATCCACTCTCACGATGCCCATATAACTACCCCATGTCAAGCCTTATGGAACCTTGCTTTCATTTGCCTGTTAGCAAATTCAAACAAGATAACATAATACACAAAAATAAAGGAAAAATTCAAACTTTTTATGAAATATCCAATATGTAATTGTTGGCTACCAAATTATGGTGGAAGGTAGGAAGAAGTTGGGACAGTTTTCCTAATGTGTATATATCAAGGCATCTTTCCAAATATTTTAAAGAAAAATCTGGCAAATAAATTTTTTCCCTTCTCATTTTAACTGTAAATATCCTTTGCCTCCAAATAAACTCTATCCACAACATGTGAAGACTTAAAATTCCAACAGTGTGTCCAGAGCACACTTTCAAGATGGTCAATTACTCTTCACAGACTTCATGGTCTCTCTTGTGTTATAACTGACCCTTTCACTCAGCATGTTACAACTTGACTTCTGTAGGCATTAGAGTTTGTAGCCTCTGAACTGAGCCAGTGTCAAACTGGGCTTTAGATAACAGGAGCAGTTTCATCCATGAATGAATGGATTCATTGCTGGTGAGACTCCATGAATGGTCCTGAAAGATATTCTGTGGAACCATGACTCCATTATTAGACAGACTTGTTGTGCAAGAGGTTCTTATCTTCAGAGACATCCCACCTCCTTGTTTCATCCCATCCCAAGAACTGTTTCTACTCATTTACCAATGGCAGGCCTTTGGTCTCTGAAGCCAACTCTCTCACTATTCCCACTGAGAATTCATTTCTCTCCTTTAAAAATTTCTTGACTGATTCTGAAGATAAACAAACACTCCTCTCAAAGGGGAGTTGAAATCAAATAAGAATGCCTTCCAACTTTCTGGACTCATCTGTTAACATTAGTGTAGATCATTTGTAAACTATTTTTTGCCCTGAATCTGAAGACTTGAGCAGAGCAGTAATCCCTCTAGACAAGACTGTGCAAGATGAATTAGAGGCTCCAAATAGAGGGTGTGGTAGTCAATTTTTTTGTGTATTCACTTGACTGGGCTAAGGGATTCCTAGACAGCTGGCAAAACATTATTTCTGGTTGTGTCTATCAGGGTGTTTCCAAAAGAAATCAGCTTTTAAATCAGAGAGATACATAGAGAAGAATGAATCTCATCTCTGTACTTGAACTTAAGATATCAGAGATCCCAGTTCTTGGGCCTTTGGACACCAGGATTTACATCAGCACCCACCCAGGTTCACAGGCCTATCATTTGGGTGTGGCAGATATATATTAGCTCTTCTGATTCTTAGGCCTTCAGATTAGGACTGAATTATACCACGAGGCTCTACAATTTACAGATGGCATACTATGAGATTCTCAACTTACATAATAATGTGAGCCAATTCCGATAAGAAATCTCATCTATATCTACCTCTATCTTATTAGTTCTGTTTCTATAGAAAACATTGATTAATACAGAGAGCTTCCATGGGAGAACAAACCATGTTTAGAAAGAATCTTTTGGCCTGGGCTGCTTATAACTCTGAATACCCCAAGGTATAAGACAAGGATAATAATATCTACTTTAGATTGTCATTGTGAACATTAGATGAAGTAACATCTGCAAAGCTCTTAGCACTCAATAAACAACATCTGCATCTTGTTGTTGCTGTTGTTATTTTTATATCAGTCAAGGTTCTTTAATTGCAAGCAACAGAAATCAACTCTGGTTAACTTAAGCAAAAGTGGAATTTAATGGAGAGACATTAGAGAACTCATCAAATCAAAGGAACATTGGGACTAACAGGCACATAACAGGAACAAGGGCTACTCCAGGGGACTAGACGGTCAGAGCTAATTGGAAACTTATCAATGCTAACTATTCTACCCATCCTTGGCTTATGCCACTGGAGAAACAAATTTGGCCATCTTTTGTCATATGCTCTCCTTTTTCTAATGCAGGGAGCATGGCAGAGTGCTCTGGTGGACAATCCCAGTGAGCTTGCACATAGCAGAGCAGAGTTAATTTCTGAAAAGGCACTAGGGATACTTTTACCAGAAGAGGGCATGGATGCCATACAGAATCAGCACATACCTGATACAAACCATCCTTGGACTTTGCAGAAGCTCATGTCATGGTATGACCAGACGAGGCAGACAGAGAGGCTAGAGGCATAACCATCAGCTTCCTTTCCTCAAGCAAAGAATCTTTCTTGTCCATTTGTGCATTGCCTTCAATCGCCTTAGCCCTAGAGTCTTCCTAGCTGGACATAGTAGGATTGGATTGCCCAGTCCCCTGTGGAAGTAATGTTACAGTCATTTAAGAGCATTTACATTTGGGCCTAGATGACAGCACAAATCCTCCAGTAATTTAACACCTGCTTTACTTTTATGCTGTTATTAAAAAGTTTTCTCTTAAATATTTGAGGTGTGATTCTGCTCCCTCATGCATATGCTAATGCAAAATTTCACACCTGTTGGAGCCTTGGCTCATTTGTTGGTGAGATCTGAAATGGCACCTTTATGGAAAATGGTAAAATTCTTATTACAGCCTAATGAATAAAGTGCACATGATCCAGCTGTGGCAGCTTATCGCTCCCCTCTCCTTCCCAGGAAAACTCATCCTGGTGGTAATTGGGGGAATGTGAATGCTGCTTCATGACTTAATTTTAAGATGTTTTGAAAGACAATATGTGCAGCAATAAAATGCTCAAACACATCAGAGATGTGTTTTGTCTCTTTTCCTAATTATATTAATAAATAAATAGTATTTGTTTCCTTGCACTGCAAAATTAAACACCTTCCTGAATATCTCTCCTCTTATTTTGATGTGGAAGAAGATACTCCCTTGATCAGGACATTGATCCTGATGAGAATCAGAAAAGAATGAAGAATAGCATTTGCTGTACAAACACAGTAGTAGGAGAGGGAAACTCTTCCTAATTTCTGAACATCATCTCTGAGTGGAATATTATAGTTCTCGTTGGCCTGTCCAAATCATCCTTATCTGGGAAAATGTCCCTCAAATTCATGCTGTTTGGGGTCGCTCTACATTTAATGCTTCAAGGGAATCATTATTGGGTCATCCACAGCGGGTACCTTGTGGATTATCTCAAACAAAGACACATCTTGGCACTCAGGAACCAATAACCCAATAATTCCTACAGAAATCGTGATAATGAAGATGTCTTTTTCCCCACTATAGTCTGAGTGCCCACAGCAGTGTACAAGCCCAAAACAGGTGCCCAAGTATATTACATTAGTCTGAAGAATATAGATCCCAAAAACTGGGGAGCCATCTATTTCCCATAGATTGATGGTATAACTGAATGATTTGGAGCAAGTCACATCCCCCCATCTATTAAATGAGGACAGTCTCAAAAAGAAAGGCAGCTGGGCCCTGAATTAATTTTATTAAATTGTCTATCCAAACTTCAGTCTCTTCGTCTACAAAAAGGGGACAAGATAACTTGGAAATCTATGCACCTCAGACACTCTGACACCAAATAAAAAGTTCTTTGTACAAAAGCTCAGAAAACCTTCAAACTGAAGACTGCCAAGGTCAACGGACTCTTTCCCCTGCCTCCACGCTGCTGCCTGTCTGTGAGGCTGTCCTATGTCCAGCTGGCAACCGAGACCATGCCCTGTGTCTGTTCCCCATGCCAGTCCCCACCCCGATTCCTTTCTGGATTCATGCCCACGTCGCAACTGATAGCAAAATCCAGCTCCAAAATGCCAAATTTGAGAAACTTATTTCTCACTAACAACCTTTGGCCCACAGGCAAGGCAATTAAGGGTGTTCATCCGTTTCCCAGCCCCCTCGGTGTCCTGGGAGCAGGAAGGTGGCAAAGTTGCCATTCTCAAAAGCAGCCTCCCTGTTTCCACTTCAGAGCCCATTTGGCACTACTTGAAATGCCCTGGCTGTTTGTTATTAAAGATTATTATAAAGCAGTTGGACACAACATGTAGCTCTGCTGGGCATACTGCACAGCTTACAGCAGAATGGGAAAGCACGCTGCTTACCCTGGAACAGGAGCTCTCCAACAGCAGCCAGCAGAGTGTGACAAGAAGCTCCCTTGCCTCTCCAGTGCCACTCAAGCGCATTGCTTCCCTCTCATCTTTCTGAGCTAGATCCAATGGCCCTTGGTAAGTGTTATTTGATGTCTCACATGGAAGAATGTGCCCAGCCCCCTAAAGCAGGGATCATAAGTTCCCAAGGTCAGCCTGAGGCACAGTGGTGGAGGGCTCCCTAAATGTTATCAGAAAACAGTAGACTACAGAGGCTAGCAAGTCTAGAATTTGGAGTGAGCATTTCTAGTAGTGTTCTCCCTTCTCCATGAGATCAGTCCCGTCCATAACGACTCCCAGGAAAGAGGAAGTATCAGTCTCTTGCAGGAGTCCATGGGTGTCTTAGAATTACCCTATCAAGAAGCAAATTTTATATTCACTCTCATATTTTAAATATTTGAGGTGTAATTCCACTCCCTCATATTTTGCTAAGTCCTATCCTTATGTTTGATTCAGATGCTGCTGCTGCTGCTGTTATTGCTGCTGACTTCAGGAGCTGTTTCTTCTCTCTCCCTATCTCTCCCTATCTCTCTCTCCTCCTCTTCCTCTGAAAAATAAATGCTAAGAAAATCATCACCATCCACATTCTGCAGGGGATTCACCCTTCTACTGCCCACCTGAAGGTATCTGGCAAGCATGTGATGGAGTCTGAAGGGAGTCAATACATATTCCCCTCCTGTATGACCCCTAATTAGCAGAAACATAGGGATTAATTCAATTAACTTGATAAATTTCCAGTGATAAAACTCAAAAAAAACAATTCACTATAAAATTCAGTATTATACCTGTCAAAACACTGCATCATCTTTCTTTATCTCCAAGGTCAACATCTCTCCCCATGAATTTCCCACCTCTACCCTTTACCAGGCCCTCTCCCACATTCTAGACTTGAGTCTATTTTTGTCTGGCATATTCACAGTCCCATGCACAGCTTGTTTTTCTGCCACTTTCTACGACTGGTTAGAGAAGACATAGGATTATCTTCTAATCAGGGTTGCAGTCCGCTTGGTTTTGGTTTTTCTTTAGTTGTTCCAAAATATCTCAAGTATATGAGTTACATCTTGTATTGCAAGAGACAATATGCAAAGCTGTCACTCAATTGACCTAAGAAATTCAAATCCTTGTTGGGTCTTTCATGTTTCTGCATGTCTGGCAAGCAGAGGCACTGATTACCTTTGTTCTGAATGATCTTTAAAGTAATGACTATATATTGAACTGCCTTGGAAGATAATGTCCCCCTCTGTAGCAAAGTTTGCTTACTTCCCATTATCAGTGACTCAAGTTCTCTAAGCTTAGGTTTCCTTTTCTGTATAACATCTACGGAATATTTATTTGTCACTTGGCTCTTATATCACCATTTGGGAATTGGGGCTCAGGAAACTAGTACAAAAATATTGATGCATGGGCTACTGCTATTGCTGTGAGGAAGTTTTTATTTCTGACTTAGGAGTCTTGTGTCTTCTTTCAATATGCATAAAATTGTGGCAAACTAACTTTTTATCTTCCAACTAAGGTAAAATCTCAGAGCCTTCATTCAGAGTTCTGGACAATTCTATCTGCTAATGTAACTTTTGTGGTATGATGTAAGAGCACATTTTTCCCTCTTTTCAATATTGAATCTATCACAGATGACAACTTGCTCAAAAAAACCAACCAACTAGGTCCTGCTTCCAGAGTGATGAGAAAAAGGTAGTCCCCACACAACAAATTTCTTTATTTAGACTTACTAAATTTCATGTTAAAGTGAAGAGCAAAGGAAGGCATTCTATGAACTTTTTTGCTTTGCCTGAAAACAGCATCCAGACACCAAAGACCCAGGGGTAGAAAGACCAAGAGGTCAAGATACAGGGCTCCAAATACTCTCTGCTGGAAAGCATTACAATTGGCTACCTGCTAGACCCTCAAAAATTGCTGGCAGATATCTCCCCTGCAGTGGCAATTCTTCACTGCATTCCTATTCTCTGTGTAAGCTCCCCACAATCACTGCCAGAATGGCCACTGAGTATATGCCCAAGGTTTCTACTTGTAAGACCATTTGCAGAAGGTATCTCCCTCCACAACCAGACATTTTCATCTCGCCAGGGATCTATCTCAAAGAGTATGGGATACTGAATTCCAAAAACAAGGAAAAGCAATACCTCTTCTTTCAAAAACACTCCCTGAAGCCAGGGACAAGACTGAGTTGGGATTCAGAAAAACCCAGAAGATGAAATGGGAGAACTCCTAAGTTTGTCATGTTCAAAAATGCCCATAGAGTTTGTGTGTGTGTGTGTGTGTGTGCGTGTGTGTGTGTGTGTGTGTGTGTGTGTGTGTGTGTCCTGCTTTATTTGTGAAAGCACTCACACTTACTGCCATCTTCAAATGGTCAATGGACTCTCCTAGACCCTCTCATAGCCACCTCCAGCACTAGACTCCCCAAACTCATTCTGAGCACCTGATCTGGTCCTGGAGAGTCAGGGCCAAGTCAGAGGAATAGGAGAGGCATTAAAGCTAAAGTCAATACACAGGCACACTAGAAGAAGTACAGAATGTGTTTAGGAGGTAGGCAGAGAAATAAGGAAAGGATTCATGAAGAATATAATGTTTGAGCTGATCCTGAGGCATGAAGATACCTAACAGTATATAACCTAAGTAAATGTGGGAGCTTAATTTCTACTTTCAGAAGATACTTCTATCCTCAGCTTGGGCTAAAAGACTCACTGACCTGAAGCTGTGTACTCCTGGCAACCATTCACAGTTCCATGCAGCACCCATCTTTTGAATATCCACTAAGTGTCAGATACTGATAATGACACTAGGGTCTTTACCACTCCTCAAATACATAAGGTCCCTGCTGTCATTGAGGAGATAGACAAACAAGTAAGAATTATACCAGAATTTGGGGCTGGAATAAGTTTTTGTAGGAAATAACCAAACAGAGCATATGCCTGAAAGCTTATTAGACATCAGGAAAGGACTGGGGAGAGGGAATCCGAATGTAGACTGAATCAATGGAAGTCATGGTGGACATTGTTCAATGAATCGTGGTCAAAATGAAAGCACACCAGTACCAAGTTTGGCATGTTTGAGAAACAGTAAATGCACCACTCATACCTGCACATGTGAGTGAGTACATGCACACCTGCACACACACACACACACACACACACACACACACTCACACTCTACCCCGTGGGGCTGAAGCAGATGGGGGAGTGTTTGGAGATGATGAATGGTCAAAGGTCTCCAAATACTCCCCCATCTGCTTCAGCCCCACGGGTCTAAAGAGCACCTTGACACCATCAGGAGATACAGGATAGGTTTGTGCTGTGAACCAATACCTATAGCTTTTCAGAGAAAGACTGTGTAGATCTACAGCAGCCCTGTACTCACAAGAGGAAATATTGACCCCTATGAATTCTTTCCTGCCCTTCAAATCCATCCCAGAGCTAGTTCCCCAGTTCATTGACTCGTCTAATGCAGAGAGAATAGGGACTTCCCCAAGATTCCTTCCCTTTCCATTTCCATGTCCATGGCAGGAAGGGCTCCTAAATAGCATAATTAATAACTAGAGCAAGGGAGTGACAGAGAGAACTGCCAAAGAATAAGTAGCAGAGTGGGGACACCTTAGAGTCTGCAGAACCACAGAACCTGACATCCCTGCCCATTTCCACCTCTTATCCCTGGGTTCAGCCTCCTTTCTTGGGCTCTTTAACTCTGACTTTGTCCTAATTTGGCTTTTGGGAGGTTTCCTGAGCCAGCTTAGGGAAAGGACTCTGGAAACATTAGAAATAATTAGGAGAAGGGAATGAGGTCAATGGCCTTAAATGTCAAGTACAGGGTTGTAGCCAGTTTCACATAGTTTATTTGGACAGCAGTGAGGCTCTGCCTGAAAGGCGTTCAGAGTGCCTGGGAATCCAAGAGCACCTGTTCAGAGATGCAAGATGGGGGAGGAGCCCCTTTTAAAGAGCCAGAAGTGAATTCATTGCTAGATTTCTGAAGTAAGTCTGAGGGAATAGAGGAGGTACCCCAGGCAGAGGGAAAGATAGGGGCCAAGGCAGAGGAGGAAAGGGCTAGGAATCTTATGAGGGCTGAGAAAGTGGATATTGAAGTCTGGTAACATAGGGAAGGTCCCAACGCTCTTTCTTGAACATATTTCAATAAACCACAAAAAAAATCCTCCATCTGACATGGTACAAGTACCCTGAAGCACAGTCTGAACCAGAAACAGCATCAAATTACCACAAAAGGATACCCTTTTCTGCCTCAAGAACCCTGGCTTCTCTCATGAAGTCAACCTCTAGAAGAAGCACGAGTACCAATCGCCCTTGACAGTGCTGGGTTGTGGTATGAGATATGGGCAGTCGTCCTAGTTCAGACTTCAGAAAGATTCAACTTCATACCTTGTTCAGGTTGGTCACACATATGTCATGAAGGGAATAAAGAAGAGCAGTCCTGTGCCCCCAGAGCCAAACCAGTCTCAAAAGCCAATTGAAATCCTGGTTTCCTCCTCCTTTCTTGCTCTCATGCCTACAGTTAGCACTTTCCACCTCTGTCAGGAAGTCCCAGCCAATGAACAACCAGCAAGCCCATGGCCCTGACATACACATTTATATCCCTGCAATCCTCAGAAGCCTTGTGCATTATTCAGCTTATCCCTGCAGTCATGCCCTGGACCTGTATGGTCTCCAGAGGGTTTCCAAAGCAACATATTTTGAAGCTGAATTACAAGAACAGGAGAGTTGGGGAAATTGGTGCTTTAAAACAACGCCACCAAGATAAAATTTAATGGTGGAAGAAATACGGTATTTTGAAAACATGAAAATAAACATTCTGCAGAGCCTGGATATGAAGTCGTGCAGTGCTGCTTGTGAAAGCTGCTCTGTTGCAGAAGAAGTCTAATAATTTTTAATAGTCCTGTAAATCTCCCTTATGAGATGCAGCTACTGTAAACACTTCTCCATATTTTTTCAAGTATTTATGTAGTGCCGTTAGAAGTTATTAAACGTGAATGATTTTCATTGATAACTCTCATTCTGAAGGAGCTGCCAACTGACTCAATGGAGATGGTAAGAGGGAAAATGTCCCCCTACAGGGTTAGATGGATGCTGCTGGAATGTTCCCTCTGAACTGAAGGCAGCCTGGGACCATTCTGAATTCACTCACTCTATTAGTCAGCTTTTCATTACTACAATGAAATCACTGGCACAGGCCACTTAGGAAGTAAAGAGAGGTTTATTTAGCTCACATTTTGGAGGTTCAGAGTCCAAAGAGCCTGACACAGGATCAGGGTCTGGCTTGAGGCACATGGTGGAGTGTATGCAGAGATTTAGAAAGCTATCCCATCTCAAACTGGAGCATAAAGTAAAAGAACAGGTGGGCCATGCTTTTATAGCAATCCTCTCTCAAGGATTCAAGGGGGCACATGAGAACTACCAAGATGTCACACACACACACACACACACACACACACACACACACACACACGGTCTTGAAAGCAAGACCATGTTCCCAGTAACCTAAGACTCTCCAACCAGGATGCACATCCTAAAAATTTCTCCCCCTCTAAATTGCACCACTCTGGGAAACGAGCCTTTAATGTATGAGCCAGTGGGAGACACTCTACGTCCAATCCAGAACACCTACTGGCCAATGGCAGACTCTTTGATTCCTTGGATTTTCATCCTCCTGATTATAAAATGAGGAACAATTGTTCGTGCCATTTGCTTATATTTTAGCATTTATTAGCACCTACTATATGGTGCCAGGCATTGGACAAGTTGCCCAAATTGAAAACCATCACTTAACAGCTGGAATGAAGGAAATAAACTACAAATGAAACACAAAATATCAGCCAGAGAAATAGGAGGAAAACCAAGTAGGAAGGAGTTGAGAACAGTGCCATGTGGTGCAGAGGGTCAGCAAGATCAGACCTGAAAGTGTTCATTGCATCCAGCAACATGAAAGTCACTGGTGACATTAGTAAGGCATTCATCACCTTCTTCCTCAGTCTCTCAAGAGCTGAGTAGATGTGGCTGTCCACATTGTTCACACTTTATAAAGATGATAGAGGTGGCAGCCTGCCACAGGATTCACAATGAATTGAGCCAAGGGTGATGGGGACTAATTGCTGCCCTGGGTGTATGTTGGTACAACATCTATGGAGGGCAATTTGTCTATATCTTTGAAAATTACAAATGAATACACCATGTGTCTCATGATTTCCACTTCTAGGAGCAGTGACAAATGTACAAGGTTATTCACTGAAGCATGGCTTATAATCGCAACAGATTGGAAATAGTGAAGATGCCCATCATCTGAGTATGGTATAACCATAGTGAGAAATACAGACACCCATTATATACTGCCAGGGAACAGTTTCCAAGATATGGTGAGTGAGGATAAGCACAAAGAGTAGTAGTATCATAGTAAACTATCACCCTTGTTACACCAAAGGTGGTTATGGACACCAATTTGCATGTAAATCCATTTTCTCTACAAGGACACTTGAAACAGAGGACATTGATTACTTCCTGGGACAGAAACTAAGGGCAGTTTTCTGGAGAATGAAGAGAATTGTCACTGTCAAGAGAATTGTTACCTGTCAACCTTTTGAATTTCTAACCATAGAGACCTATTGAAAATAGAACTATGATGTAAGAATAAAACAGAACAGGTACAGACAAGCTGGACTAGGGGACAGAAGGTGAGCAGACTCTTTTAAGGCCTACATCTGTCTCTTTGTAGTCTTTAAAATTTACTTAAATATGTTGACTTTTTTATATTGTTGTTTAATTGTTTGTTTGAGGTCAATGGAATTTCAAGAACTGGGGTATATTATTTAGAATTTAACCCAGGAGACTATTTATCAATGTCAAAGATACATTTAGAGATAATATCTCATTTCTAAAGTCCTTATAATTTCCAGAAACTAAATTTAGTTTCTGAGATTTGTGCAAAATTCACTAAACCTATAACTAGGGATGTGTTCAAATCTTAGTTTTATCAATAATTTATTGGGTGGCCATAGGCAAATTGCTTTTTCTCTCTGCACCTGAGTTTCTTAGTCTATAAAATAGGCAAGGTTGGTAATGGCTGCCTAAATTGTGTCCCATAAACTTAAGGAACAAACAAGATTATGGGTGTGCTTATGCTTTTCTGTACCTGTTCAGTTTTATTCTTACATCACAGTTCTATTTTCAATAGGTTTCTATGGTTAGAAATTATAAAGACACCTACAAAAGTGGTATTTTTTATACCATTGCTACTTGAAACTTGAATATAACTTAGAATGGATACATACATACACATACACACACTTTTCCAAGGGAACCAACAACAGATTTTATCACAGGTCAAGAGCAATGATTTTCCAAACTTCAACACTTGCTAACAGGCCTAGGAGAAAGCAGATGACTATCTCAGCTAGGTTAGAGCTCCCACATAGAAAGTGACCTTGCTGATTTCCTGAGGGACCTATCAAAAAAGAGGCTGAAGGGCTGGGGTTGTGGCTCAGAGGTAAAGCTCTTGCCTAGCATGCATGAGGCACTAGGTTCGATCCTCAGCACCACAAAATGTAAAATAAAGACATTGTGTTCACCTATAACTAAAAGATAAATATTTTTTAAAAAAAGAAAAGAAAAAAGAAAGAGGCTGAAGGAGTAGCAGCTGCCCCTCAGCCAAGAGGATCAATCCACAGCCTCCCTTGGCAGGGCTGGCAGGGCTGGCAGGGCTGGCAGGACTGCGTAGTAAAGAGGCTGGCCAAACTCTCCCTTAGGTCCACAGAGCCTTTAGCAAGTGATCAAGTCTGTAAAGCATGACCTTTATAGTATCATGAAAGTAGCTTTGTTCATTCATTTCATCTTCTCTAAAGGTACCATTAATGATTTATTGATTTTTCTTTTTAGATAAAATCATAAAATTTCTTTGTAAGACAGAGATTTGAGTCTGTGCATCTAAACCTTGACAACTCCCACTTTTGTGCTGACATAAAAATAGGGAAAGACTATACTCAGGCTGGAAACTCAAGAAGAAAAGGAGCTCCAAGGTAGAAACACTGCAGATTTTTACTGGCCCAAGAGCAGGAGGAAGCATGCTGCAGAAAGGACTGACCTGATGCAAGAGACTGCATTTGCCTGGGAGGCAAACAGAGAAGATCTCAGTGGACTGCATGCACTCATGCCTCTGAATTGAAGGGTGGAGGAGTACTGGCAGTGAGGGTCCACGGCCAGAGGGCCCACACTGAAATCTCATGAGTATCCACTTATGCAAAGTAACACTAAACTGTACCTAATCAGGACCCAACGCTGATTATTCTGATTATTGTCAATGTCCTCAGTGATATTCATTACAGGTGGGGAGGCAATGACCTTTTGCATTTTATCTTCCTTTATTCTCTCCAGTGGAGCAAGCAAAGTTCTAGGTCCTTTTCACCCTTTCCTGTTATCCCATCTTACATTGGATGAGAGGAGTCTCTTGACAGAAAAAGAAAAATTAAAGACAAATTGTAGCAGAAGAAAGTGTTTTCTGTTTGCAGGTATTTCACTGTGATGAAGGTGAAGATACCTGACAGGTAAGTAGAAATTTGAGGTGGAGCTGGGAGGAAGAAGAAAATGCAGGAGGAAGAAAGACCAAGAATATGAAACATTTGGGGCATGCATAGAAAGGGAAATTGGCAGTGAGCAAAAAGAGAGCTTGAACAATGTCTTGATTCTAAGTGCATTTCTTGTTCCCTGACGGGTAAGATGGGGGTCTTTCCTGATAAGAGAACAACCCTTTATCCCACTCCCAGGTCCTTGATGGAATAAATGCTAACTCTGGAAATAAGACTCTGAAATTCTGGCTAATCATAAGATGATCTACTATTTTTTAACTCTGAATTTTGTTTTTTAATTTCCCAATGTGTTTGACTATAACTATTCTATCAGTCAAAATGTTTTAAGGATTAAAACAACAACAACAAAGTCTCCCCCTTCACCAATTTCCTTTTCCCTTTGTTGACTTCTTAAATTTTCTAGATCAATACCTGGGGTCATTCAATGGACATAAGGAAGCCCACTGATCTGGTGGTGCCCACCAGCCTTCCTTTCATGTCCCATCCCTCCAACACCATGCCTACACTCCTCTCCAGCATGACATCTCCCACCTTTACTCCCCATGCTCCTATAGCTTCCTTCCTGCAGACACTTGCTCAGGTGTCATTCCTTGAAGGATATGGCTTATCGCTGCCCCAGCTGGTGGGATTAATCTCTTCTGCCTGCAGGGTGCTTATCATTTGGAATCTTTATCAGTTTTGACCATTGCTTCCATAAGACCATGAGCAGAGTGAGTTCAACACTGTTCTACACACAATTTGTAGCCCAGGATCCAGTTCCAAGCGTGTGGACAAAGGCTGAGTTTCAAAAGGCTTTCAGGTTGAGTTTCCAGACAGTTGGTAGCATGACAACTAGAGAAAGGATGTGCCCCAAACAGAAAAGTACCTCATCTGGGCCAACTCATTTGATCCTGGATACAATTTTGCCGTTTATATTCTCCTATTATATCAGTCTTACAAGAATGATAGGAGACAGAGTGAGCCTCACCCTAGGAGGTGGTATAGCTGGGGTACAAACTCTGCAGCCTGCCTCTGCAACTTTGTGTTTAGCCAACATGGGCAAAGCTCTTCTATACGTTTGGGCCACTCTAAGCAGGTTTACAAAGAAGGAAAGGCTTAAAGCAGAAAGGAAAGTTTACAATGGAAAATGAATGGTGGTTTGCTTTATCCTAAATACTAGGCTTAAATTAGGTTTGACTACGGGATTCCTTAGATATAGAGTTCTAATGCCACTAAAATAAGATTCATTTTCATATGGTATTTCTAGGATATACAGTCTCCCCCTTCACCAATTTCCCTTTCCCTTTGTTGACCCCATCTCCTTCTTTCCCTCTCTGTTTCTCCTCTCCTCTCCTCTCCTCTCCTCTCCTCTCCTCTCCTCTCCTCCTCCTCCTCCTCCTCCTCTTTCTTATATTTTCTCTCTCTCTCTCTCTCTCTCTCTCTCTCTCTCTCTCTCTCTCTCTCTCCCTCTCTCTCTCTCTCTCTCGTCTTCCAGGGCCACAGGATATTTTTGCTTTCTGCCCTAACTTCTCTGATGCCCAGAACTTGAGGGTGATTCCCAGCTACCTCCAACCCAGAGTGGTGGTCTCAGCATGGGGCCTCCACACCCTGTAACATCAATCCCATTACAATGTTTCTGTCCCATTTCTACTGTCTAAGCATCTTCTTAAGAGGAAAGAGTTGAGAAGAGAGGAGTCAGACTCTCAATAACTTACTGGAAAGGGGAGGTAAAAGACAGAAAAACCTCACAAGGGAGCCCAGGGCTAGGATGGATGGATTCCTCCAGGGAAGTTCAATCCTTGGGCCCCAGGACAGTGCTAAGAGATTAAGGAAGGGTAGGGGAAAGTATTGGGAAGATGGGGAGGTGTAGGAGTGGGGACAGTGTTGGGAGGCAGGGATGTTGGAGTGTTAGGGTTCATAGGGTCAGAGGCAGTAAGAGGTAGTTTTAGATTGGATTGCCAAGGGAGGGCAGGATGGTTTATGTGGGAGGAAACTCTAGAGGAACAAAGTAAGAGGGTATGCAGGGCGGCCTCAGATATCTCTTCCCCTGCAGGGCCAGTGAGTCACAGCTGTAGCCATTTGGCTCTCCTGGAGGCCCCAGCTCCTGGGCCTCTAAGGGTCTGAATTAATATAACAACAAGATGAACATCACTATTGTCTGGGAACTGAGGCACTGTGTAGGAAAACAACTGCACATTTCTGTCCTATATGAGAATGATAAAGAAGTATGACTCTCATTGCATAACTACATGAGAGTCATAGAAGCAGCTCACTGCCTGCTATTGACCCTAGATGGGAGGCCAGGAGAGCCAATCCACATTTCCATCCTCTTACCTATACTCAGGCCCCTTAGAACATGCACAGGACCTACCACAATCTTGCCCAATTCAGTAGGAGAAGGGGTGCATGCTAAGCCTGAGGCTCCAGGTGAGCCTAACAGTGGGAGTCAGTGTTTTCAGGTCTGTCCTGGAACAACCAGCCCCTGACCTTCTGTGTCAGTACTTGTTTCCCTCCATACCCTCATTCCGAGGAGCCTCACCTGAAGTAGGGATAGGGTTGTTAGTAACAGTTCCACTCCTGTCCTTTTTCTGCTGTGACTTGGAGAAATGTGTGAAGTGTTCTCAATTACTGTCAGGACGAGAAGGAAGCCATTACTGGTTTTAGAGAGGGTAGGGTCCAGAGATGCTAAGCACCTTCCAGGTTCCACACAAGGAAAGATTTTCCCATTCCAAATTCTAGTGAAGAAAAAAAAAAGAGAGAGAGAAAGGACAGCAGCACATAGACCAGCTTTCCCCTCCCTCTAGCAGGGACAACTCAATCCTTTCTCCTGTGCTTAGAATTTCAAGAGCCTTTGTGTCCATGCCTCATTCACCCCATGTCATCCACATGGCTGGCTAAGGAATTTCTCCAATTTTGCCTGATCCCCAGTTAAAGAGCTTCCAGGTCTCATATTGGGGACTTTTTCCATATCCCACCAATGTCCCCAGACCTGCCCTGTATGTAGCAGAGGTGAGAGCCTCTATAGACCAGAAGAGAAGCTGAAGCATAGCTCTGTCTTCCTCTCATGAGGAAGTTTGGGCACCATCAGTAAATGGAGACCTGAGGTCGTTTCTCCCGTTACTCAGTTTTTGGTCCCAAGTTAAACCAAAGGCAGCCCTGGCCCACCCAACTCTCTAATCCCTCACATTAAGATACAAAGTCCTCATTTGCTTCTTCCCCTGTAGAGCCTGAAGTGGGTTGTTTCTGGATACTGTGTACCTTCTCTCCTGGAGTGAATTCTGAGAATCATTTAGAGAGCAGCACCTCAGCCTCCCAGATATACAAATGTGGCCTCACTAGTTTCTGAGCCCAGATCAACAAATTGCTCAGTAAGAAGGGGTGGATACCTTACAGGTCCTGGATTTTGTCCCCTTCCCTTGGAGTAGAATCAGTAGTACACTTCAGCAAGAGGGTCCCCACACCTGCCAAGAGAAGTGAGAGAAAGAGTTTGTAACTCTGGTTACCATGAAGAGCACATCAAAAAATTTTTTGACCTTGTCTTATAGGTAACAGAGACCCCCAGGAAAATTCTGGGGTATTTGGCCAGACTCCTAGGTAACTTCCTGATTGAACTTAAAGCAACAAACTTCATGTCTGGGGTCTTCTCCTATCTTTCTCAGCAAGAAGCAGTTTCTCCTGTAATTGCTGCTGACTAAATAAGAGATGAAGATAGGGAAATACAAACAATTCTCAGGCTGGGCTTTCCTAAACATAGGTGGGCCCTGAGTTTGAGAGGAAAGGGTTAGCAGCTGGGGCCCTTCTCTGCATCTTCACAACAAACATTCCCCAAGTCTGTGCTGCATGCAGGTCCCATCCTAGAACACAGAATGGAAGAGCACTATCTGCCAAGAAGACATAGGCAATCAGTCTTGTGGAAAGAGAGAGATGATGAAAAAACTTAATCAAATAATACAACACAGCAAGCACTTCAATAGCACTAAATTGCCAGGAACCGATTGTCTTATAGATATTAACACATTCATTATCCTCAGAAAACCTATGAGTGACATCAGCAAGATAGCAGAGTAGGAGGTTCCAGTCCTCATAAGAAACAATGCTTTAACAACTACCTATATGGCAAAATATCTCTGGGATGGCTCTGGAGTACAATTAAGTTGCAGCAACATAATGAAGCCCAGAAACCAAAGATAACTGAACAGAAAAGTGTAGAAAACACTTCAACTACCTCACCCCATCCTCCAGATTGGCACAGTTCAGAAGATTCCCCCTAATTATGACTTCTCATTATAGGTGTAAGAGAGAGCAGAAGGACCCCTACAACCTTTCTTGCCAGGGACCACCCCCCTCACCCCACAGAGTTTTCACTAGATGCAGAGCCTAGCTGAAAGAGCTGTACAGCTCAAACCTGCTATAGTGCTGCTGAGCTTCAGATGCCACACCTCTCTTCTCCAATCTTGGTACTTCTAAGTAATTCTTGCCTATGCCACAGAGTAGGCAATGCCACAAGGCGTCCAAACCCAGAACCACTGGATGATGCCTGAACCTAGAACTGTATACATGGCCACACGATGCAGTGTTCCTGTGCCTTCACCAGACCTAGCTTTCCCACATGCCCACTGGACTCAATGTCTCCTCACATCCCACCCAGCCAGTACACAGCTCTTCTCATAAAATGAGAAGTTCAGCAATGGAATAGAAATCATTTTAAAGAGAAGAACTTAACAGAACTTCTGGAACTGAAGAATATTATAAATTATATTTAAAATGCAATAGAAAGTTTCAACAGCAAAATTAATCAGGCAGTAGAAAGAATCCATGAACCTGAAGACAGGTCATTTGAAATTATCTTATAATATGAAAAAAATCATTAAAAAGAATGAATAACACCTATGGGATGTATGGGACACCTTCAAGGAAACACAGGCGAGCATTATGGATTTTTAATATACATGCATAGGAAAGTTATGTCAGATTTATTCCACTGTCTTTCCTATTCCTAACCCCACTCCCTTCCCTTCATTCCCCTTTGTCTAATCCACTGAACTTCTATTCTTCCCTTCTCCCCCTTGTTGTGTGTTAGCAAAATTAAAAAAAGAGAGAGAGAAATTATCTCTCCTCTTTGTTTAAAGGACAGTTTCTTCAGGTGCAAGTTGTTCCCAATTTATAATGGTTTTACTTATGATTTTTCAACTTTACAATGATGCTAAAGTGATAAGCATTCAATAGAAACTATACTTCAAATTTCAAATTGTGATCTTTTCTCTGGCTAGTGACATATAGTACTTTGCTCTCTCAAGATGCTGGGCAGTGGAAGTGAGCAGTAGCTCCTAGTTGGCCATATGATAACAAGGGTAAACAGTGGACACTCTAGAGTGTACTGTTTTAAAATTATGATGTTAGGTAGGTTAGGTGAATTAAATAAATTGTCTTACATTATTTTCAACTTACAAAGAGTGTATTAGGAAATAAGCATGTTAAATTGGGGAGCATCTGTATAGTATTCTTTTTCTTTAAAAATTATGATTATTAACATATTAATTGTACAAATTAATAGGATTTACTGTGATTTTTCATACATGCATACTTGTACATTGATCATGTCCATATACCCTTCTACCATCTTCCCTCCTCTTTTACTCTTCTCCTGGTCCCCTGTACAGTCCCCAAGAATGCCTCTTCTATTGTCTGCTCATCTTTCTTTTCTATTTTTAGTTTCTACATATGACAGAAAACATGTAATATTTATCTTCCTATTTCTGGCTTATTTCACTTAACATGATGCCCTACAGTAGAGTATTCTTAATTGTCAGGGTTTCCTTTTTTCCCCCCTTTCAATACTTTGACTATATCATTCCACTCTCTTCTGGCCTGCAAAGTTTCTGGTGAGAAATTTGCTACTGCTTTCAATCAAGTTCCCCTGTAGATAATGAATTACTTTCTTTTGCTGCTATAAAATTCTCTTTCTTTGATTCTTGAGAATTTGACTATATTATATCTCAGCAAAGATCCCTTTGTATTTAATCTGTTTGGAATTCTTTAGGCTTTGCATGTCTGGATGTTTGTTTTACTTTTAATATTTGGGAAGTTTTGTGTCATTTTTAAAAAATAAGTTTTCAGTCCCTTTCTCTTTCTCTGCTTCTTTAAGACCTAGGTATCAGACTAGAAACCCTGCATTTACTACAAGAAAAATGTAGGGCCAACATTCCAACATGTTGGCTTAGGAACTGACTTCCTCAACAAAACTCCTAAAGTACAAGAAGTAAATTAAAAATCAACAAATGTGATGATATCAATCTAAAATCTTTTTCACAGCAAAGGAAACAAGAGTA
This sequence comes from Callospermophilus lateralis, assembly GCF_048772815.1. Taxonomy (NCBI): domain Eukaryota; kingdom Metazoa; phylum Chordata; class Mammalia; order Rodentia; family Sciuridae; genus Callospermophilus; species Callospermophilus lateralis. The sequence continues at coordinate 22,806,523 of NC_135322.1, read as the reverse complement.
TGAAGAAAAAGCATACAGAATGGGAAAAAAATTGCCACCCACAACTCAGATAAGGTATTAATTTCTAGGATATATAAAGAACTCAAAAAGCTTAACATGATGATAATAATAATAACAACAATAACAATCACCACCCAATCAATAAACTGGCAAAGGAACTAAACAGACACTTGCCAAAAGAAGAAATATGGTCAACAAATGAAAAAATGTTCACCATCTATAGCAATTAGAGAAATGCAAATTAAAACTACACTGAGATTTCACCTCCCTCCAACCAGAATGGCAATTATCAAGGATAAAAGTAACAATAAATGTTGGCAAGGATTTGGAGAAAGGGTACATTCATACATCATTGGTGGGACTGCAGATTAGTGCAATCACTCTGGCAAGCAGTATGGAAATTCCTCAAAAAAAAAAAAAATAGAAATGGAAACACCATTTGACCCAGTTATCTCACCATAAATATACATCCAAAGGAGTTAAAATCAGCATGCTATATAATGATGCAGCCACATTAATATTTTTAGCAGCACAATTCACAATAGCTAAGGTAGGGAGCCAACCTAGATATGCATCAATAAATTATGGGTAAAGAAATTGTGGTATAATGGAATGTTACTCAGTCATAAAGAAGAATGACTTTATCACATTAACCAGTAAATGGATGGAATTGGAGACTATCATACCACACCACGCCCAAAAAACCCCAAGAATTTCTTTCCTGGACAAACAAAAACTGAGGGAATTTATAACCAGTAGAAGTGCTTTACAAAAAAATGTTTAAATAAGTTGTTTGAACTGAAATGAAATTGATAAATAGCAACAGAAAAGCATATTAAATTATAAACCTCACCGGTAAACATATAGACAAAGAATAATGTAACATCATAATGGTGGGATTTAAATTAACATTTATATAAATTTGAGAAGATAAAAATGTGTTAGTGGCTACACAATATAAAAGAAGTAAATTTTAACTACAAGAAAATAAAGTGTTGGTGGCAGAGGGGAGTGTATAGTTATTATATGTAATTGAAGATAAATCATTATCAACCTAAAATAGATATTTATAATAACAAAATATTTTATGAAATCCTTAAGTAACCACACAAAAAGTATAATAGATAGATTAAAGGTAAAAAAAAGAAATAATCAAAGCAAACTAATACAAAATTTATCAAAAAACAAAGACAGCAAAAAAGAAAAACTAGAGAACAATGAATAAAATGGCACTAGTAAGTCTTTGCTTATCAATGCGATAAATCAGAATGAAAGCTAAAACCACCATTATCTCAATAGATACAGAAAAAGCATTTGACAAAATTCAATGTGCTTTCATGACAAAACCTCCCCACAAAGTAAGTATAGAAGAAATTTGCATCAACACAATAAAGGTATATATGAGAAATACATAGTCAATGTCATAATCAATGTGGAAAAAAAATGAAAGCTTTTTCTCTAAGATCCAGTACAACTCCAGAATGTCCAGTCTTGCCACTTCCATTCAATGAAGTATGAGAAGTACTGGCTACAGCAATGAAACAAGAGAAAGAAATAAAAGGCATCCAAATTGGATAGGGGAAAGTAAAAAACGTTTTGCAGATGTCATGAGATGTACAAAACTCCCCCAAGACTCCACATAAAACTATGCAAAAACAAACTGTTAGAACTGAGCCTGAATTTGCCCCCCTCTCCCACTCAGAAATTAAGAGCAACTTCTTCATGCTGAAGGTGGAGGCTGAAGGTCAGGTGCCAAGGAAACAGATCTCCCCCTGTCCCAGCCTGTCTAGCACTAAATATGTCTAGCAAACTAAATCTGAGTTTGTGCATTTCCTGCTTTTATATGTACATCACCTGGTTATTGTTTCTACAAATTGTAACTGCTTCTATGGGAGCTACTAGAGAAGTCAAGCTGCCTCTCCCCAGTTTGGTCAAATTGCTTAAAGTTCACTTTTATTTTTTTCATTTTTTTTTCTATTTCTTATGTGGGCAGGTAGACAAATCTGGCTATCCAGAATCCAATCAGGGGCCCTTGGCTAGGCTACTTGTAACAGAACTATTAAATGAATTTATTAAAGTTGCAGGCCACAAAATCAATACAAAAATCTGGGGCATGTCTATGCACACACATGTACACGACACATAAACCATGAAAAGGAAAATAAAAAAAGTAATCCTATTTACAATAGCAACAAAAACAATAGAATACTTAGAAATAAACTTAACCAAAGAGGTGACAGATTTGTATGCTGAAAATGATAAAATACTGATGAAAGAAATTTAAGAAGACACAGGTTAATTGAAGGATACCCTGTGCTCATGGATTGGAAGAAATAATACAGTTTAATGATCCCAACTACTCAAAATAATCTACAAATTCAATGAAGTCCCTATCAAAATCCCAATGTTATTCTTTATCAAATAAAGAAAATAACCCTAAGACTTATATGGAATGAAAAAAGACTCCAAAAGCTTAAGCAAGAAGAACAAAACTTTGGGCTGGGGATGTGGCTCAAGCGGTAACACACTCACCTGGCATGCACGGGGCACTGAGTTCAATCCTCAGCACCACATTAAAAAAATAAAAAAATAAAGATGTTGTGTCCACCGAAAACTGAAAAATAAATATTAAAAAATTCTCTCTCTCTCTCTCTTTCTTTTAAAAAAAAAAGAACAAAACTTTGAAGGCATCAAACTTCCTGATTTCAAAACACATTATAAAGCTAAGATATTTAATAATCAAAAGATATTAAAATAGCATAAAATAGACAAATAGACCAATGGAAAGAATAGAGAACCCAGAAATCATTCAACACAAATATAGTCAACGTGGGCAACTCATCTTGAACAAAGGTGCCAAAAATATACAATGAAGAGAAAATTGTCTCTAATAAACTGTGTTGGAAAAATCAAACATTCACATGCAGAAGAATTAAATTGAGCCCTTATCTCACCCCACATGCAAAAAAATCAACTGAAGTACATTAAAGACTTAAACATGTGACGTGAAACTATCAAAGCACTAGAAGAAAGCATAAGGGGAAATCTTTGTGCCAGGACACAAAAAGGCAGCTAAAGCAAAATTGATGAATGGGGTTGTGTCAAACTAAAAGGCTTCTGCACAGCAAGGTACACAAACAACTGCATGAAAAGCAACCTAAGGAATGATAGAAAATATTTGCAAACCATATATATCTGATAGGGGTTATTATTCAAAATATATAAGGAACTCACACAACTCAATAGCAAACAATATTATAATAATAATAATCCAGTTAAAAGGGGGGATGAATACACATTTTTCAGAAGAAGAAAATAACTAAAATATATATGAAAAGTATTCAAAGCCTACCCATCACAGAAATACAAATCAAAACCAGAGATATCATCTCATGCCTATATAAGAATAACTATTATTATAAAGAGAAGATAATAAGTGTGGGGAAGAATATGAAGAAAAACGAACTATTGCACACTACTGATAAAAAAAATAAGTTGGTGAAACCATTATGGAAAACAATACTGAAGTTCTTCAAGAAATTAAAAATAGAACTACTTTATGGTTTAGCAATCCTACTTTTGAGTTTATATCCAAAAGAAATAAAATTAATATGTTGATAAGATATACACAATCCATATTCATTAAAATATTATTTACAATAGCCAAGATATGGAAACAACATAAATGTCCACTACAAGATAAATATATGAAAAATAAACGAACAAGGGAATACTATGCAGGTATGATAAAGAAGGAAACCTTTCATTTTCAATAACATGAACAAACCTGGAAGACATTATGCTAAGTGAAATAAACCAGCACAGAAAGATAAATACTGCATGATTTCATGTTAAATCTAAAAAGAAAAATTGAATTCATAGTGTCAGAGTAGAATGGTAACTGCCAGGGTGTCAGGAGGATGGGGAAAAGGTGAGAGGAGATGTTGGTTAAAGGATAAAAAAATAACTTCATTTAGGTGAAATGAATACATTCTGGAGATCTAATGTATAACAATGTGACCATAGTTAATATTATATGGAATCCTTGGAATGTGCTAAGAGGGTAGATGTTAAATGTTCTCATTCACTCCCCAAAAGGTAATCATGTGGTGATTATTTCACAATGATTATGTAAATAAAAACACATAGACAAAGGTGCCAAGAACATGCATTGGAGAAAAGATAGCCTCTTCAACAAATGGTGCTGGAAAAACTGGAAATCCATATGCAACAAAATGAAATTAAACCCCGATCTCTCACCATGCACAAAACTCAACTCAAAATGGATCAAGGACCTAGGAATACATCTTCAATACATACAATTTTACTTGTCAGTCACATTTCAATAAAGCTTAAAAAAAAAAAAAACAGAAGCCATATAATGTAAGTACTGCTGCTACATCCATGTGTAGATGAGGAAACAGACATAGAAGGTTAAGTAACTGCTCCAAGGTCACACAGCTGGTGAATATGAGAGCCCAGTTTTGAACTGATACAAACTGGCTTCAAATGGTGTTTAATCACTACAAAGCACTTTCCCTCCGTTTTGGTGTTAACCACAGACTTGAATGATGTCCTGTGGGAATAAGAACAGCCTTCAGAGAGTGACATCCAGCTTAGTTTTAAAGGTTCCTCAATATTCACCCGTGGACAAGGGCAGAGTGCTCTGGACAGAGGGACCAGCATGAGAAAATGCAGGCCATGGAAGTGCAACGCATTCTGAGAAGAATAAGCAGTCAATCTCATAAGGTTTTCAAATTGATCAGTATAAAAAGCCCTTTCCCACATCAGAAATGTTGTTGCAGTCATTTTGCTCCCAAAGCCCACAGATTTTGTTCAGTTATAATTAAATTAATGAATATTTTACTCATCAGACCAGTATCTACTTATAACAATCAAGAATTCAGATGCTGACTCAATCTACAAATCATACTGAGGCAAAGCTTGAATCATCCACAGTCCTAGGAGCCCAGAGTCTTCAGGTCAGGCCATTAGCACACTGAAATTGGCACTGAAACTGAGAAGAGATTCAGGGACCAAGATTCTGGGTTTGTGGTTTTTCTGAAGACACCAGGAGCCAGCAAAGGGTCTTGAGTGGTGAGGAGATAAGATTTTTAGAAGCCGTGAGAAGGGTGATCCAGAAGGCGGAACAGGCATGGGAGGGGCAGGTGATCTGTTGGGAGCTGCTACAATAGTCTAAGCTAAGGAAGAGGAGAGCAAGGTAACCAGGATAGAAAGAGGACACATGGTGGTGCCAGTTAACACACATGCAGCAGTCACACCTGCTAAGCACTGTCCTGTGGGCTTTACTGACCTTCATCAACCACAACCACACAGTAATTCAAGGACTATCCTATTTTCCAGATTGGTAAACTGAAGCACCAGAGACTAATAAAATCTGCCCAAAGATGCTCAGTGACCTGAAACTGACTGGATTGTGATGCCAGGAACTGTGGCTCCATTGCTCTGTGGGCATCCCAATAGGTTATCTAGCTCCAAGACAGTGAAATAACTGAACTGCAGAATGGACAATCCTTAGGGACTGCTTCAGATTCAAGGGAGAATGACAGAGGCTTCTAACACTGAGTGGGGTAATGATAAAGATGGGAAGGTTGGGTTGGGATGTAACTCAGTAGCAGAGCACTTGCTTAACATGTGCAAAACCCTTGCTTAACATGTGCAAAATCCCCAGCACCACACCAAAAAAAAAAAAGTGATGAGATGGGAAGGAGCAGCTGATTGACAGGCAGGGAAGGGAAACATATTTGCTCCAGGTGCAGTGAGACCTGGAGACAGTTAAAAATTTCCCCTGTTCTTCCTCAAGTTTTGGCTCTCTATCTCTCCCCAACAGAAGCACAACTAGAAGAAAACAGATACTCATCATTTTAACAAATGCTTGAAATTTTTTAATGACAAGGCAATTGATGCCACAATGCAAAGATATGCAGGAAAGTTAGCTGAAAGCAAAATGCAGGCATGCAAAAGAGGCATGCAAGGGGCTCTGGTGTTTTATGTGCACAACACTCACCCACCTCAGAATGGAGTCCCAGGCCCCACTTGCCTCACCTGTCTTGCCCTAAGACTGGAACTCACCTTGTGGTTCTAATATAGACCCTGACAAGTGTCCATTCCAGAAGGAAAAAAAAAGTTAGGAGAGGAAAAAATGTACAAAGAAGAACTGAACTCTCACCAGTTTCTATTGCAGCAGCCTGGGGCCCAGCAGGGTAGATTTAGAAGACAGGCCTCCTGTCTCCTAGCAGGAGAATGTGAACAGATGGGAGTTTATGAAGCTGCCTGTTGCAGTAGGCATGCACAAGCTCAGAGCCCCCTGGTAAGGTCCCTGAGGACAGCTATTCTAGGTGTTTTGCAGACTTAGGCAGACAAGGGTCCCAGTCCCCCATCTCTGTACACCAGCACCATAATCTCCTTCCCTCTCATTATGTCTTCGTGTATAAGGTATCCTTTGAACACCAAAAACAGGCAGAAGCATCTGGCCCTGATCCTAAGGACCACTCATGTCCACTGCAAGAGAAAGTCCAAGACATGTAAATATGAGTAAGGCTGGAGGAGAGGGACTCCTGTGACAGGCTGGTTAGAGAAGAATTCTGCAGGGTATGTCTGATCGCTTGTTCCATCCTTCCTGCAAAGAGGATACTACAGAATTATAGCCAAATGCAAGCCTCTGCAGTAGGCTCCTTAGATGACAGTTGTCAGCACCAGAAAAGAAAAGCTTACTGTTGACACCACAAAAGCATGAAATAAGTTTAGGAGAGTCCTGTCCCTCCAGTCACTCCTCATCATGTTCCCCTTTCTAGGTGTTTTCCAACTCTTAGGGTTTCTGAAGTCATTTTCCTTGTGTTTACTGGCATCTTTAATGTCTATTTTCCCTACTCTGTTGTAAGCTGAAGAACAGTAAGGAGTTTACCCATCATACTTGCCAGTTATATTCACAAATTATGCCAGAGTATTCCAGTAATTAAGGTTTGTTGAATGACTGAGTAGTCAGAAGCAAGGTGGATAGTGGCACATCATAAGTCTCCCAGATCACTTCATCTACCTGCTACTGTTAACAAGGAGTGAGTGATGCAGCTTTGGGAAAAACAACCTGTAGGGTAGGTGCTGGATTTGGACTATTATTTCTACCTGTCCCTGCCTCTCTCAGGGTCTGAGCAGCTCACATGGTTCCATGATGGTTGCCTGACTTTCTCCACCTGGGCAGGGCAGGCAACCAGACAACAGAAGAGTTGAAAAGTGTAGCTCTGGGCAACTTTCTTCCTTCATTTGGACTTCACCTTGCCCATCTATCAGTGGACTGGCTGATCAGGGTCATTATGCAGCTCATCCCAAATCTAAAATTCTATGAACATTCAATTCCATATTGAAAGGGCACATGGTTCGTCCAGAGTCCACTAACGTGAGCTTCCATTCAGGCATGCTGCTAATAGTGGTCAGCATGGGCTGACATTTTCACTCCTCAGTGGGCTATGAAATTCTTCACTCATCTCCAAGCTCTTATGAAGTACTGAAGCTACCTAGGCCTGTCCTGATAATAAGAATCTATTCTGTTTCAGTCCATAGAACATGGTTCCATTTTCTTCCATGGCTTGAGTGCCTCACGTGTTCAGCCCAATGTGACCCTTCTTCTGGCCCTTCATGGCCTTTCTCCTGGGTGACAGGTACAAATTTTGGGTCTCTGTCAGACTGGCTTCTCTGACTCTTGGCTGTCTTTAGAGATGGACTGAGGCTTCCCTGTGTCTCTGTCATTCACAAATTTCAGTCCCCTTGTTTTGAGGAAGCCCGAGTGTCCTCCCCCCAATCTAGAAAGAAGAGCCGCATGAAATCCATTCCCTGGATCAACAGAGAAGCAATTAAAAATTGTTTGCTAGTTGTGTGGTTTGCACCTCTCATCTCCTCAAAGAGGAAACAAATATTTTGAAGAGACAAATTCATAAGGAAGGCACATTACTCGGCAGGTCTGTTTTCCAGAGCTCCCCAAGGTGAAGGCAGAGAGCAGGGTAAAGGCCAGCAGCGTCATATTAATAATGGATGTTGTGCTGCCTGGAGGCTTGCTGTCATCTGTGCATGTGCTTTGCAGAAGTCCAATTAGGGCTGAATTATAGTAATCAATAGAGCAGCAGGATTTAGATCCAAACAAAGAAAACACAGCCCCATTCCACCAAGGGGAATTTATGAGAGAGAGATGTGCTGGCATAATTGGAGGATGTACTCGCAGGCTGCAGGCTCTCCCAGGTCTGGGACATCTTTGAGAGAATGTTCCACATTAACAGAAATCCAACTGGCTCAGGTTGGATTTCAGAAATCAGAATGCTCAGGTCATTCCTCTAGGGTGAGGTTGAAGAGAGCAGTGTCCAGGCCAGTCAAGTGGGAGGAGTGTGATCCTGGAGTCATACACTCAGGGTGTAACTCTCTGGCTGTGTGACCTCAGACAATAGGTACATTTCTCTGAGCTTTAGAGTCCTTGTATATAAAATGCCTGCTCCCGGGACTATGATGAGATCTCAGCAAATGCCTTGAACCTGTTGCAAATAATACTTGGTGTATGGGAGACACCCAGGTGTTCTTCTCCTTCCTACTTTTCCTTTCTCCACAATTATACCTTGAATAATTCAGCTTCATTCCATTGGTTCTCCTGACCTCCCCTTCCTGAGTGTTTTCTTATGCTTGCCTACAGAAATCTTAACTCTTGGTCAACAATGAGTGCAAACCTCTCCTCCAAGCTGCCTTTCTAGGTTTTCCCAGCCACGAATGGACTGGGGCTCCTCCGGGGCTCCTTTGCATGCACACAAATCATCTCCACTTTCTTCCCTTAAAACAGAGCCCATTCCTTATGATTGAATGTGTTCTCAGCTCATAAAGCCTTTGCCACCCTGGACAGCACAGTCCAGCCCAGCCCAGCAGAATTTCTGGCCTCTGGTGGTCAGAGAATACTGAAGGGCTTTTCTGAGGCCTTCATTCAGTGCCCTGGATGCTGCTATGAGAGTGACGAGCTGATGAACTCTGCTTCCAGCCTGGTCCCTACAGTCCACCTCACCTGTGCCCAGCCAGCTTACACAGCAGCACTGTGCATATTCCCCCCACTCCTGGGAGCCACAAACCACTTTCATGAGGAGCTACAAGGGTCTTAGCTTTAAGGGGTGCTGCTTATATATGTTTGTGGGCTGATTCAGGAAGGTAAGATGAATTAAGGGAAAACAAAAGAGAGGAAAATGGAATTAGGAGGGAAAGAGGTGAGAACAGGAAATGGGGGGGATAACTTCCAAATGCTATTTTGTATATATAATATATATATCATATAGTGCTATATAATAGGTAAGATATATTGAGAAGTGAGCATAAAAAAGCAGAAATCATGGTCCAAATGGGCACAAAAATTGTTTTGTTGAAAGTTTCTACATTTGGTTTACTTCACCCGGAACAACGTAAAATCATCAGTGGGATTCTGTCCAAGCATGCTGGAACATAAGCCTGCGTTGGGAAAGCAGAGTGTCAGAGCTGGAATGCTCACAGTTGGAAGGAGGAGACGGGAGCCAGTTCTGCCTGCTTACTAGGTGCCAGGCAGTGCACTCAGCACATTATCTAATTGGCTTCTTGTAAGAGCCCCATAAGGGAGGTTACTCTTATTGTTCCACTTTACAGATAAAAGGGTAGAAGGCCAGAGAAGGAATGGGATTTACCCAGAGCCACACATATACTCCCTTGATCCTTCTCAGCTATAACTCCCCGGTAGCAGCCACACCTGAGCCATCAGTTACAGACAACGCCTGTGCAGGGCCCTTGCTCATAATCTCAGTTTCTGTTTCTTTGTCTTGGAAGCTGTCAATTAAACATCACTTTAAGGAGCCAAATCACAAGACACCTTTTTAATTTTTTTGTACCAGAGATTGAACCCAGGGGTGCCTAATATCTGAGCCACATCCCCGCCCTTTTTTAAATATTTTTTTTTTTATTTTGAAATAGGGTCTCACTAAGTTGCTGAAAGATACTCTTTTGATCCAAGTCAACAAGTATATACTTTGCAACTACTATGTGCCTTGAAGCTATTTGCAACTGGCCACTGCCTAAAGTCTATCATTCCAGGGAACTTGTAGCCAAGCACAGTCCCTGGATTCTTCTGCAAACATAAGCCTCCACAATCAGATCCATTCTGCTGCCTATTGTTTTTCTAACCATCAGCATGAAACCATCTCCTTTCACATCCAAGAGATAGAATACCAACTGACCCCTGGCTCTGACCACCGAGTTGGCCTTATCCATCAGAAGAGGTCTCTCATTCCATTAGTGTAATTGCTCCAGGAGAGCACAGGGCATCATCTGTGAAAGCAGAAAACACTCAGCTGGCTGACAGTAGAACTTCCATAAATAACTAATATCTAACTGGAGTGAAGGCAGCCCTCAAAACTTTACACGGCACACTCTTGGGGCATACCCTGAGCCCTCATGGAATGAGAAGGAGCCAATGGCCAAGAGAGATTGTCTCCTCCCTGTCTCCCAAAGCTGACTTCTAAACCAGAGGAAATCTTCAGGGTCTCTGTCCACGTCACTATAATTTCTAAAACCATGAGCCAAACTAAACCTTTTCTCTTTATAAGTTAAGTATCTCAGGTATTTTGTTATAGTAATGAAATATGAACACACTCTCTCTCTCCATTTCCAACCCCCTTGCAATGTTTTCCATTATTTGCTGGCAGCAGGCTTACATTAACTTCCAGTGACTATACAAATGGAGTGGAGGAGGGAGGAAGGATGAATAGATGGCTGAATAGACAGTGAAAAGGCAGGCAGATGGATAGATGAAGAAATAAACAATCAGATTCTTTATGTCTTCCTGATCAAAGTGATCCAGTCTCTATACAGACACACGTAGACTTGGTTAAGAATTAATAACAATGATAATAATAATAATAACTTAAAATTCTTAACCTCTTCTTCTCAAAATTATTAAAAGAAACCCAAGACACACACATACACACACACACGCACACACACACACACACACACACATACACACACCCCCTATGCCCATACAACCCATCAACCCATCTCTTTTCATGTTTTCGGCTGCTCCAGATTCTCCAGGCCCTCCCTTTCAAAGCTCCTAGGTAAACTTCTTCCTCTCCTGCCTTAGCCTTCAACCCTGTTCTAGCAATTTTCATATGCTCTCCTGGTCTTCTCTCTCTAAATCACACTATTCTAAACTTATCTTTCCCCATAAAGGCCCAGATCCCCACCAATGAAAGACAGGGAAAGATCAGAAAAACCTAGGAGCACAGAGAGCAAGCATCTATCTGTATGGCCAGGAAAAAAGAAGATGAAAGAGAGCCCAGTGCATTACCAGGTAACTCTCAGTTAAGAGTCTAGAGTCACATGGTCTAGTTCGGTGCGTCCCTGTGTACAAGCTGTAGAACCTCAAGCAAGTCATTAAACCTCAGCAACAAGGGAACAGCAACCCCTGTCCCTCAAGCCACTGGGTAGTAGAAGAAGTTAATATATGGAAGAGATTGGAACAGTACTTGACACAGAGTAGATGCTGGCTTCCGTCATTTGGGGTTGTTCATTATCTCATCTGACCGATGGGAAGATTCACATGTAGATATTGCTATACAGTCTTAGATCAAGCAGGAAGGAAAACTCGAGTTTTTTCCCTAACCAATTTGAGTTTAGTGCCCATACTATATCTCTACCAGATGGGTGTCAAATCCACACACACACATTCCTTCAGTGATAGGAACTCTGCCTACCATCGAATCCTGCAGAAAGAGATAGAAAGGAATAAGAGAGGAACTAGTAAAATCTTCAAAGGAAGTAAAAAATTTCCTTATAAGATGAGAATAAAAAGTTTTATTGTTTCCACAAAGAAAAGTGCATTAGTCAGCACCCTTCTGATGATAAACTATGGGAATCAATTGAAGATGCTCTGAACTAAAGAGTATATATACATATCCTTTTTCATATATATCATCTTAATTTTGTCCAGGACAGAGTTTTCAGGCAAGTATGGATTCAAGGGCTCCAATGCATTCATCACAACCTAATACTACTTTTACTGTCTTTTGATTCTATTATTCTCTTGTTGACTCAATTGCAAGCACAATTTCCTCTTGTAGTGGCTGCCAGCAGCTCTGGGATTATATCCTACCAGTTTAGTAATCATAATGAAGAAAAATCAGCTTGCCTAGTTATTCCTGAAAATGTACAATATTCATTCGATTGAACTGCCTTGGGTCATATGCTACCTCTGAACTAATCACTGTGGCTTGGAGTGTGCAATGCAGACTGGCAAGGTCACATTCCACATCCACCCATGAATTCAGAAAGGCTGAGCAGCTTCTCTCACTCTACCCAGACTGAGAGAAAATATTCAGTCCTATTTTTCAATAGGGCGAATGGATGCTAAGCAGGCAAAAGCAATGGAGATCCATTCAGAGAAAAGGAAGTTTGGAGTAGAAGTTTGAACTGCATGGGAACCTCCACCAGCCCTCCATATCCTCTCCTAGGACCACCCACAGAAGAGAAGCAGCACCCTCAACAATGCTCTCCCTTGAAGATTGGCAGGGAGTCAGCAGTGAGGGTCTATAATGCTTCCTCAATGCCCTGATATAATTCCTCTCCCCAACCACAGGCCAACAGGGCAGCTGCCTTCCTAGGCACCAGATCAGTAACTGTCCACACTGCTCAATGGCCTCATTAATTCCCTGGATCCTTTGGTAATCTGCTCAAGAGCCTGCAGCATCCTTGGCTGGGATGGTGTTTTCTTAAGAGCACAGGCTCCATCTGGCCCTTCCTGTGGCCTGACACACAAAGGAGGAGCTGAATAAGTATTGACCTGAAAGACGGAATGGACAAATGGACAATGGCCAGGCTACATATAGAAATAGAAATCTGGCTCACAACCTGCAGCTACTAGCCCAGGAAATCAACCCATTATCCATAGTAACCAACCCAGGAATCTCGCCTACTCTCTTCAGGTCAGATCATTATCCCTAGCAACTAGTCCAAAAAGGCAAATACTAGCTAGCTCCCTGTATGATTGGCCCCAAACAGGCAGGACTTGATCAACAATGGAAAGTTCCTCTATTTTTTTTTCTTGCTTCCAACTTAGAACCAATTAGCAAAAGTCAAATAGATACCCCTGACCAATCTCAGAGAATGCCTTGCTTCATGTTAGCCCACTTACTGCTTCCCCCCATGGAGACAGCTTCCAACAGCCCAGGTCTCCCCCTTTTTCCATAAAGCTCCCCCACTCTTAGGTCTGTCTGCCTCTGAATCTCTGCCATAAGCCAAGTGACAATGGATGACTCCCTGGCTATGGAAAACCCTCAATGGAGAGCCTTTGTTTATTTTCACTGGGGTCTTTGTTTATTTTCATAGATGTGATAGGCCACTGACCTGTTTCCCACCTAGGAAGCCCTAGAACAATGTCCATTCTCTCTTCTACCTGCCACATGATTCTTATCTAACAGGCAAGCTGGACTCTCTGGCAGTGTCAGGCCATGTGGATAAGCCAGCTGGAAGTGGTAATGCTGCTTTCTTTGAACATAAGACACTCTGTCAAATGTTGTGTGACCTCGAATCCCTTGCAAAGTCTGCCTGGTGAGGGCCAGGTAGGAATGCAGGGTACAGAGGGTACAGGAAAAGGAAGGCAGTAACAAAGAGAAGGAAGGGGGAAGTTTGGAAGCCTATAAGTGACCTGAGAGTGGCATCTGACCTGGTCCTTGAAGGTGAATTAGAAACAAAACACAGGAGGGTTTGGGACAAATGTCAGCTTGACCTAAGACACACCAGAGAAATGTATGGAGGCAGGAAAATTCTGAAGAGAACTTGGCCATTTGTGGCTCAGAGCTATTCCTGCTTCCCTGCAGGGCCCTGAATGCAGGTAGTTCAAAAGCACTTTCCAATAAACACAGATTAAAAAGGCTTAAACCTCTGTTTCCCTTTTCTCCATATGCATAAAACGATAAACACCCCTGGGATGGCTGGATTTATATAGGCATATTTTTGCAAGTTTGTCTTATATATCTGAACTATGGCTTATAAATCAAATTTGGCTCTCTTTACTGAGAAGTAAATTATTTATCCAAGGCAGAGCACCAGGCAATAGAAGGAGAGGCACAGAAAAGATACTGTTTTTCGGATGTCATTTATATTCCCCAAGATGAGGCAGTATTAGGGGGTGGAAGTTTCTGCCTTAGCAATTCTAGTATTCCTTTTCGACTTCATGTGCTCTCTGTGGGTAGCCATGGACTTCTGAAATTGACTTTCTGTAGAGAACATCACTCACAGAATTCAAATCAGGGTCTCACATTTGGATCCTACACTCTTCTTGGTGGATTACTGCCTGAGTGGAACAGCCAGAATATTCAGCAAGGGGTTACGAGGAGCATCGCTGGAGTTCAGCAGGCCTGTGCTGAGCTTGGCTCTACCCCTACCTTCCATGCAAAGGTCAAGCATGCCACTGAGCCTCATTAGACTTCAGTTTCCACTGAGTTGCAATGGGACAGTAACTTCTCTCCCACAGGATCTTTGCAAGATTAAATGTAATTGCACAGAGAAAGTAATAATAAGAAGTAGGATGGACTCCCAGTGCCCTACCAAAGAGTTGCCCCAATTGAGTGACCTGAATGTGATCACTTAGGAGTCTTTCATACTGCCAGAATCCTGTGGAAGGTCCATGAGGAGGTGAAAAAAATCTACATTTTCAATCAAATCTCTTAAAGAAAAAGGCACTGGTTTTATTTATTTTCTTGCACTACCATTATAATCTGCAGGGATGGGGTATGTGTGCTAATGTGTCTGGGGCCATGATGTAGTGCTAGGATGAATCAAGTAGAACTTTGCCTTTCTCTATTATCCCCAGAAAGGAAGCACAGGAATGTTCTTTCACCAAATGGGTACTCAATAAATAAATTCTAAGATTCAACAAATAGTTGTAAGATCTGCCCTCCAAATAGAACTATCTGCTCTCCATAGGTATTGCGGAAAGAATATGGGAGTTAACTATGATCATTTCCAATTAGGCCTGGCTCCCCAAGATCCCATGGCCTTCAGGTCATCAGAATTGTTTTTCTCTGAATTTAGCAGGAATTGGTCTCTCACAGGAAATAAGGTTGGTAATATGAGGGCCTAAAACATTAGTACTGGTATCTGCCCCATCCCCACAGACACCTGCCTGTCACCTACTCCTCTGCATCTGCCTCTTGCTAAGTGACAGCCATGCTCAGAACCATAACTCAAGTTGCTGCTAGTCTTCAAAATCCAAAGTGAATTGGGTTTTATTAATCTAGATTACTGAAACAGAAAATTAGTATCTTCCAGAAAGAGTGCTGGTAGTGTTAAAATACAAATATTTGACTGAGCCCAAGTTGATTCAAAAATTAATCTATTCCCTGAGCATTGCAGTCTCTTGAGGTTTTATGATCTCTTGGCATGAGTATTTCTAGGGTGCCTCTGTGTCTGCCACCACTGTGTGCTCAAGTGTCATCTCCAGGCCCTACCCACAGAAGTCAGCACTTATACATGCACCCCCGCCATAACACTAAGCAGGCAGGGGTGTGAAGAGTTGGAAAGTGCTATGGAGGTATAGAAGCAGTGAGTGCTGAAAGTATGTCAAAGTTTCACAGGTGGAGTCAAGAAATCAGTGCCATTAATCTAGGATGGGAAGATAACAGAAGCAAAGGTCAGCCAGAGAAGAGCAAAGGGAAAGAAGAACATTAAATCATGTCCCCCACTCTAAAGATATATTGAAGTCCTAACTCAAGAGGACCTCTGAATGTAATCTTATTTGGAAATTGGGTCTTTACAGAGATAATCAACTTAAAATGAGGTCACTAAGGTGGGCCCTAATCTAATGACTGGTGTCCTTACTAAAAGGGTAAATTTAGAAACAAAGATGCACATCACAGAAAAAAGGCAATGTGAAGACACACAGGAGGAAGACAACCATGTGACTGGAATGGCACATCTACCAGCTGAGGACTGCCAGAGATTGGCAGCTGACACTAGCAGCTACAAGAAGCAAGGAAGGAGTCTCCCCTAGAGCTGTCAAGGAGACAACCAACACTTGGATTTCAGACTTCCAGCCTCCAGAACTGTGAGACAATAAATTTCTTTTGTTTAAGCCACTGTATTTGACATTTGGTTATGGAGGTTCTAGAAAATTGATACAGGGAGTATTTTAGCTTTGGTTCTCCAGAGCCAGACTGAGAGACAAGGATGTGAACTCAGGTGGATTTGAGGGGTAGGATTCCAGGAAAGGCAGTAAAGGTAGACAGGGGTTAGGACAGGGGGCGGCCAGCAAAATGGCATGCTATCAAACCAAGGACCTCTTCAGGCAATTGATCTTAATGACTCTGGAGAAACTTCGGAAGCTGATATAGAATGTGCAGTGCACAGTGACTTGGCAGGCTGAGACAGGAGGCTAACAAGTTCAAGGACAGCCTCTGAAGCTTAGTGAGACACTGCCACAAAATAAAAAATAAAAGGATCCCTGGCACCACAAAATAATTAAAAGATAAAAGGGCAAGGTAGGGGATGTGGCTCAGGGTTTGAGTATTCCTGAGTTCAATTCCTAGTTTCAGGGAATAAAAAAGAATATGCAGGGAAATTTTCTAACTACATATCTAATTAATGGTTAGGAAGCTGGATTATTGATACACCAGATCCCTTGAGTAGAGTCCTACTTCTCGGGGAGTGAGCTTGTTAATTGTACTTGGCATGAGCCACAAAGAGGGCTCCAAAGACTAGCAAGAACCCTCAGGTAAAGAGGTCAAGGTTGGGCAGCAAACATAGTCCAGTGTGCACTGAGTTGACAGGAGATAGGGATGGGGCACCAACCATGCTGCTTTGGGGAACATTTGGGAAGTAGGGAAGGAAAGGTAAGAAAGTTAGGATAAAAACCAGCGTAGGAACCTTGAATATAAAGCCAGGATCTAGACTTGGCTCCACAGGCAGTCGGGAAGTAACAAGCTTTTCAGTAGACGAATGACCAAATTAGAGGTCAGCTTTTGGAAAATGAAATCGGTGGAGTGTATTGGAAAAGGAAAAACAGAAGAGGTACAGCTAACCATGCTCAGATAATAGTGCACAATGAGGGGCTTGTGTAGTAAGAAGGAGAGAAAGGAAGTAAGAAGTGCTGACTCACTGCCCCAGGGCCACATGGTCCTGACCCAGAGTCTCAAGGAAACTCAGAGAGGAGCATAGAGAAGGTTGACCTCTGGCATATGTGGGATGAGCAGGTTCAGCAGGTGAAGAACTATCCCCCGTGTCCCTCACTCTCCCTCCTACATCCAAATTTCAGACCAAATGAGAAAACATGAGCCACTGGGAGTTGAGCAGATGGCTTTTCCAAAGCTTTCCCAGTTCTCATTCCATCCAAAGCAAATGTGGATTGGAAACCACAGGTTTTGCAAATGCCACTGTGCCATTTGAAGCTAGGATCTCATTTGCCAATTTGCAGCCTGCACTTCAGACTGCTTCAAAAGAGAGGGTTATCAACACTGACTTATAAATAAATGAAGGAACTAAATAATGCATTCCATCCTAATATGGCTCTAATTTCCTTGGCAATGATATAAAAATCACTAACATAAATTGCTCAATAGATAGAAACCCTCAAAAGGAAACATGAGGGAAAACGTGCCCCCGTTAATTTCGTATAAATCACAGAGACCTGCTTTTCCTCGTTTCTGACCATAAGTGTCCTCCAGGCTAGGGCTGTACAGGGAAGTAGTTGCCCTCCTCTTTAGCTTCCTGACCATCATAACGAGCTGCCGAGCTGCCTGTGACCTCAGCAGCTTTGTTTCTTTCTTCAAAGAGCTGAGAACAATGGGCCTCCATTTAGACGCTGGGTCTGTCAGTTCCTATATTATCAATAAGCCTTGCCATCAGGAGACTGTGAGTTCTCAAATGTATTTCTGGGAAAAGCCCAGACCTGGAATTAGCAGGCTCAGGAAGAAGAAAAGGTTAACTCTGCTTGAGCTAATCCAGGTGACAGGTGGTCATGAGGAACTTGTAGGCAGGGCAATGCCTCAGTGACATTGGCTGCGGAGAAACTAGAGAGCAGCACCCATACCAGGGAGAAGACTGCTCCTTCCACTGCTGTTGGTGGGAAGGAGACCCTTACAGCTATGCCCCTCCTGGGCACGACCTATGGAGGACTGAAGGTAGACCAGCATTCATTCACTCATTTATTAACTACTTCCTACATTCAATCAACATTTACTGAGAAAGCACAGATGAAGGAAACTCTCTCAGGAGCTGGAGAGAGGTTCCCCAAAGCATACTGCAAGGTGACAGAATAAGTGCTGTGATACTAAAACAAAATGGTGACATGGCAAAGAGAGTAGACTCTATACCCAAAGCCCCCTGCTGGGGCCCAGTGTTAGGGTCTGTAAATAAGTCA
Organism: Callospermophilus lateralis; assembly: GCF_048772815.1. NCBI lineage: Eukaryota > Metazoa > Chordata > Mammalia > Rodentia > Sciuridae > Callospermophilus > Callospermophilus lateralis. The sequence continues at coordinate 22,788,105 of NC_135322.1, read as the reverse complement.
GGATGGCGCCTGGCATTTTGCCAGAGGGAGTGGTTTGTGAAGTGACACCAGTGAGCCATTAAGTGTGGAGATTCCTTATTTGTTGACTGCTGTATCTAGTTTATGTTAATTAAGATAAGCTGTGTGGAATGTATATATACCCCTCCTGTCCTACAATAAATGGCTCCCACTCCTGCTGTATCAATGTACACAAGTTGTTCGTCACCCCCGCCCCCCAGTTATTTTGCTGCAGCCGGACAGCCGCAGCCCAGTCCTCACTACTCAATTTCTTCATCTGCAAAATGGGAGTGATAACAGTACTCACTTTATAGAGTATGATGGAAGGACAAAAAAAGATATAAACAGAAGGTGTTTGGCAAAATTCCCCACGTGCGGTACATATCTAATGAAGGAACTAGTTGTCATCACTAAATGTCATTGACACTGAGCACTCAGCCTCTCGGGAGTACAGGGCAGTCATAAAGACTGTGGCCTGAGTTTCCAGGCACCCTTCTAGTGCTTGACAGCATCTAAATTCATTTCCCTCTCTCGACAATGGGAACCTTCTAAGGAGGATGTGCTTATTACTCTCTCTCTCTGACAGGAAGCAGTGTCCAGACAGGCTAAGTGACTTTCGTATGACACACTGCTAACACAATACTGGAATGAGACTCCAGCCCAGGCACCGAGCTCCAGCAACTGCATTCTTAACCACTCTGCTGACTTTCCAAACACCAAAGGAAGGAAGTCTTTCAGAGGGGAGGGAAGCTGACGCTGTCACTTCCTAGGCCTGAACATTGGCTCTCGTTTAATCCTCATAGTAAGTCACATCATCTCCACCAAGGCTCTGAGAGCTACAATAGCAGCCAAGTTTGCATATTTATCAAACAGCTGGGATGGGACTTCCCAAGCACACTTTTGATCCACATCCCAAGATGCTCTTCCATCCGGCCACACTGATAGGCCCCAGGACTTACTGTCTCATAACACCTTGAACTCTCCTGATCATAAACTATGCCATTCTGTTTTCATTGCTTACCTGAGTGAATCAAGGACATTTTAATTTTCTTGTCTTCAGAGGAGCCAGAGAGCTGATGGGTCACCTTCTGAGTGAGATGGCAAAGTTCTACCTGTTCTGAATGACAGATACTCTCTTATCAGAAAATCAGTTTACATAGCATCATCATTAAAATGAGCCACAGAAATGTGCTATTTAAATAAATCCTGGGGTGGAATCTTTGTTGAAACAAATATTCACCTCTAAAGAAAAGAGTCATCCTCTCATTCACCTTCTAATTACAAAAGAAGATGGTTGTGTATAGATATGTGTATGGTGACTCACACCACAATAGTGGCTAACATTTATTATTATATCATTTCTCACAACAAACTAATAATACATCAGTGGAGCAAGACTCCTGCTCAGGCTCTTAGCTTCAGCAACTGCATTCTTCAGCAATACACTCTGATGACTTCTAAACACCAAAGGGAGGAAATCATACTGAGAACTTTAAAAAGTCCCAGGGGCTATCCTAATAATGTCACAACATAATCTTATTTATTAGGACAACTCCACCAGGTAAGTTCTGACATCACCATTTTGCAAATGATGCATCAATCAAGAGAGGCCAGGCAGTGATGTTTACAATGTAGTCCCCTGATCAGTAGCATCAGCATCACCTGGGAACATGTTAGGAATGCACATTCCCAGTCCCCATGTACTAGCTCTGGCTACTTTCCTGATACAGAGGTGCAGTTGACTAGTTTTGACAGAGACCACATGGCTCATTGAACCTAAAATATTTCCTTTTTCTGGCCCTTGACAGAAGCATTTGTAACCCTGGCTTAGAGCCCAAAGGTTTGTGACTCAGTCCTACTGCAGGTCTGCAGAGTCTGGCTGCAGCTCCACAACCCGTCTCTTTCTGGCTCAGGCTACAGGGACAGGCCCTATCAGGTATTTTGCCAGTAGGCTGAAAGAGGGGCAAAGAGACATGGTGAGCCATGTGCTGGTACTTAAAGCTTCTGCTCTGAAATACCTAAAGTCATTCACCTGTGTCATTGGAGTATGGAAGAATAGTGGTCCCCCATGGAGGGGGCAGCAAACATTTGTGAACAATAATGTAACCCTCTATCCTAGTCTTCCTCTTTAGTCAGTGTGCTCCCCTTTCACATGCAGAACACAGAGCCTCTTAGCCAGGGGAGAGGGTCCACCCATGTACAGCATCAGACTCTGAGCCAGCGCCCAGGATCATTTCTGTGAGATAAAGTGGCTTCCCTTTCCCCATGATTAAGACAAATCATCCGCCTCCTCTGCAGTAGTGAATAGGACAGGACAACCACAGAAACACTCCTACCTGGAGAAGAGAGGGGCAGTCACTGGCCCAGTGGGTGGACACGGATATTACTCCTCCAGAGGGTCCCCAGTACCTCATTTTGGGTGGCCCTACAGTCTGTGGCATGAGATGTCCTTTCTGTTCCCTTATTCTTCCTGACGACCTCTGAAGAGGGCAACAACAAATGTCCTCTACTCGGGAGAAGAGCTTTCTTAGCTTGCATCCTTACTAGATGAGGCTGAGGGTCTCCTCCTAACCTCAAACCCAATAGTTTGAATATTTGCCATCACCCTTAAAAAAAAAAAAAAAAAAAAACTCATGTTGAAATTTGATTGTTACTTTGATAGAATTGGGAGGTAGAGGTTAAGAGATGTTTATATCTGAGGGTTCCACCCTCATGAATGGATTAAAGCCATTGTCAAAGGAGCTTACATAGATTCTGTTAGGTTCAGCCTTCAGTCTTGCATATGCTCCCTTGCCCTTTCACCTGGGTATGATGTAGCATGAAGGCCCTTTCCAGATGCTGGCATTGTGCCCTTGATTTCCCAGCCACCAGAACCACAAAAAGAATGAACTGCTATGGTTTATAAATTACCCAACCTCAGGTGTTCTGGTATAGTAGAGAAAATGGATGAAGACAGGGCGTAAATGTGGCTTCAGGCTCAAACAGCTCAGCATCCATTTGTCCAGACTAGAGATTCTTTGGGCAGCAAAATTTTCTCTAAATATATTTGCTTTTTAACTTTCTAATACCAGACAGGTCCAAATAGCATTACCCAAACCCGTGGTCTACATCTCCAAACTTATTTGTAGGGAATCTTAATTGCATCAGGCATTTTTGGGAGAGTTGTACCTTAGCCTTTTGGGGGGTAACCTGAGGCTCAAAGAGGTGAAATAAGTTTTCTCTAGCCTCACCCCTCCCTCACATCTCCATAGCTATTTAAACCACTTCTGTTCATCACCCAAAATCTCCAGACTCACTGTTAAATTCTGTGTTAAATAATGCAAAGGCTTCTTAAGTCATTCTCACAGGATCAAATAAAACAAATATATGCCTTTGAGAAGGGAAGAACTCTTAGAACATAACTACTGCTAATAACCCTGCATTAACAGACTTAACTCTAGAACAGCTACTAGCAGGACAAGGTTTTGTCCCTAAGATAACCATTAAACGCCTGCATGAGAAAGCTCAGTGCTCCAAGGAAAGTTCACTTTTTGTTCTAGGCCCCTCACCTTCCTTCCTTATAGTATTTACTAAAACAGAGCTTGTAAAAGATCTCCTGCAACACAGAAGCCTCTCTCAAGAACCTGAGAGACATTCTTTTGAAGTGAAATCACAGGGAAGGAAAGGCCCCCACCACCCAGTCTCTGTGGGAAGACAGGGTCCTAACTTAGATACCTGCCAGCAGACACACTGCATTTACCCAGATCAGGCCTCTGCACATTTTCGCTCTTCTGACTCTGCTGAGCCCCGTTTCTCCCCTCCTCCTCTTTCTTCCTTTAAAATGCCCAAGTCAACTCTGTACAAATCAGAATGGAACTCTGGCTCTTTCCCTTACTGTCATTTATTCCTCCATGAAATCTGCTTTTGCTACTTTAACTGATGTCAGCTGCATTTATCTTTGACTCCCCCTCCCCAATGCTTTGTTTTAAACAACCACTCTAGTGGGTTCCTCCTCCGAAGGCTCAGTTGTCCTTTGCAAACTTTAAAGAACATTAGCAACACCTGGGAGGGAGGGGCATGCTTATTAAAAATTCAGAGTCCTCCAGGGCACAGTGGCACATGCCTATAATCCTAGCGACAGGACACCTGAAGCTGAGGCAGGAGGAGAGTAAGTTTGAGGCTAAAAGGAGACCCTCAGTAACTTAGTGAGACCATGTCTCAAAATTTAAAAAAAAAAAAAAAAATGGAAAACTGGGAATGTAGCTTGGTGGTAAAGTGCCCCTGGGCTAAACGCCCAACACACACACACACACACACACACACACACACACACATACACACACACAGAGTCCCAAGGTCCATTCTCTCAGGATTTGATTTTGTGGAGTGGAGTCTGGGGATGTACATTTTAAAAAGGAGTCTCCCCCTCCCAGCCCCCTCCCCGCTCCACAAGGTGATTCTGCTGCAGATGGCTAGCTTGCCACTCTTCCAGAAACATTACCCTATTAGTTTTTTAATTTCCACCTGGTAGGGGATGAATAATATTTTGTAGAGAAAGTAACAAGTTCTTCTGAAAGTGCTTGAGAGCATGTGAGAAGCACTTCATTAATTTTCACCCCAGTCCTTGGAGGTGGCATCGTGATAGTTATAATTATCCCTCGATTACTTGCAGGGTTTGAAGTGTTCTTAGAGAACAAACTTAGACACAGAAGCTAAGTGACTGCCAAGCAGCCCCCAGCAGGCCAGCAGTGGGAGTGAAGTCATCAAGGAGCAGACCAAAGAGGAGCAGGGTTCCCGAGGGCCAGACATCAGTTATAGGTGCAAAAAAACACTTCCTCCCACCCACACCCTCCTCCAGTAGATGGGAAGGGAGCAGGGAACAAGCAGAGGGAAGGAAAGAGTCAAGCAATGTTTTCTCTAATCCAGAGGCTACAGAAGTGCTTCAGTGAGTTTTATAAAATATTGAATCATTTGTCAATATTTTCAAAACAGGTAGCTGCACATAATAATTGAAATCAATGGCTTCTCATGAAGAATCAGAAGCCCAGGAACAGGCGATACCAAAGGCAGCCATTCACTTTTGGCAGGTTGTGCAGCCTCCCACCACTAAGTGACCACTGCACTCATCAACTCCCTGTCCAGGCCCTGCAGGCAGCTGGAGAGCAACCGTGGTCCAGTCTGTCAATCATATTTCTTGTCACAGGAAATATTCTTGGGGAGAACACTGGCATTCATTCTCTTCACCAAGAACTCAAAATCAGACTCATGGGGCTGTGAGATGGACAGGTGCCTCTCATGAGTGCTTTATCATCTTCCATGAGAAACCTGTCCTCCTGCAATGCACCCACACCTCCAGCAGGGCAGGCAATGGTGTGAACAAATAAGTCACTTTGGACTTTCCTAAAACCTGTTCTTTCTATATCAGCCATTGCCAAGCCAAAGAAACAGAATATGTGGAAGCAAAACAGTCCCTGCCTGTGAGAAAAAATCCACAAAAGCATTTGAACAAAGAAGAACTTCTTAGAGAAAATGAACAGAGCATTAGAATGAGTTTTTCACAACAAAGCAACTACATGTTTGGGGCTTTTAATATTTCTAAGATGATGTTAACATTAATTTAACATTAAAACGGGAATTTAATAAAATCTGAAGAATGAATCAGATCTTTTAGATATCTAAAGTCCATTTTTATATGCAATACAAGGTAAGATAATTGCATTCAAGCAATAGTTCAAAACGATTTTATCATAAGTTCACAAAAAAAATATGAAAGAAAGATCTGGGAAAACCACTGTAGCGTTCTCAATATGAGGAAACTAAAAATGAATGGTCTTTAACTCAAAGCTTACTGATATGTGTAGGTAATTATCAGATAACTTTACAATCTTATCTGCAACATTTCTACCCCAGACATTCTCTGGGAATCATGGAAATCAAAACTATATTCTCCCAGTAGCCAAATGCTCAGCCACCTCCCCCAACTGATTAAAATTAACCATTCTTGGACAGTGTTTCATCCCACTGAACCCAAAACTAGAGTTGCCTCCAAAGTGGCCACATCCTAAGATGGGGGCCAGTTGAGATCTCAAAGGAAGAAGCACTGTATGCCAGAATGAGCAGTTCAAAGTGTTTTTTAGGGGAGCTTACTTACAGAGTAGATTATAGATGTCCCTATCATTGATAGCTAGAGAAAAGGGATATTCTAGCTTGATATAACTGCAAGAAGGAGTTTGGGGTATGGAGTCTATATGAGGGTTTTAGGAATTTTGGCTCAGGATCAGGGCCCCAGATTCTCTCAGTGTTTGGGGGCAACAACCTAAATACTTATCAGTGTTCGGGAATGTTGAAGGTCCCAGCTTGGTCTCAAGCCTGCTGGGGAAAACCAACAGCTAGGAATCACAGAAAAGTCTAGGCACTCGGTGAGTTTTGGTTCTTACACAGGAAGTGGAGGGAACTGAAGGACTCTACAATCTACCCCATGACTGGCTCCTACAATGTTACATGAACACCTCTTTTACCATGTTCCCTAGGATCATCTTCAATATCCTTTTTACTAACTCTATGAAATACTTGGAGAAAAAAATACCAACAGTAAATTCAAGTGCACCTTATGGGGCTTAAGATCCCAATTCCTGAAAGGCTTAATAGCAAAGCTTTCCCCGCAAAGATCCTATCCTTAAAACCATAACTTCATTGTAGACTACCAAGAGACATCTCTCATGCAGCAAATTATCTGTAATTGCTATTTTTTGTTGGTGGGGGGTACCGGGAATTGAACTCAGGGGCACTAGACCCCTGAGCCACATACCCAGCCCTATTTTGTATTTTGTGTAGAGACGGGGTCTCACTAAGTTGCTTAGCGCCTCACCATTGCTGAAGCTGGCTTGAACTGGCTATCCTCCTTCCTCAGCCTCCTGAGCTGCTGGGATTACAGGCCTGTGCCAGTGTGCCCAGCTGTAATTGCTCTTAACAAATAAAGGATTAATTTCAGTCCTTTTTTAATGCCCGTGGATGTATATACAATATTCAAGTTGTTAAAAGGCCAGGTGCTCCCTGAGCAACTGTCAACGTGTCCACAGCGCTTGGTTGTATAGAAGCACCTTCACTGCAGCCGTCTCAATGTCCTCGGAGCCATGTTGTTATTCCAAACTGTGAAGACAATGGTATGCTAGCTTTGGGAAACTGGAAGGTACCTGAGGCACCTGGTGCTATTTATCCAAGTGTCTTCAGATTGATTTTGCTTTTCCCAACTGATCTCTTCAGTTTTCCCAACTGAATTAGGAAAGCATTCCTGCCTTAAAGGTGGGTCAAAGAAAGTCATTCAGCATTTGCCAGTATGATCCTCTTTGACAGGAAATGGCTTTTTAAGGGCATTTCTAGCTTTAATGATTCCTTCCTTTCAGGACACGTTTAGAGAAAAAACTAACAGTGTGTCCAGAAGTGCTCAATGTCACATGTCAATCGCTCACATTTGCATATATGACGTCAGAGGTATTTAAGGTACTCATTTTCCATGTGTCATTCAGTTATCAATATTGGCACCGAGGCCCAGTCATTATCTAGTGGTGGCTCAGTCCATCTAGTGGTGGCTACTCAAAGGCAAAAAAGTGCGTGACAGCGTTAGATCAGTGCATATGGGTTGTGAGACAGGGCCAGACCAGGAAGATGTTCTCCAAGGATATCCACACAGTGGTCAGGATAACAATAAAGAAGGCATCTCACTCTCTCTGATTCTTTGTTCCATGTTCTCAGCTGATTTCCTCTGCAACACACTTCCACAATAAGTTTGCCTCACCTCAGGAATAGTGTTGGCTGTCTATGGACTGAGACTTCTGAAACCGTGAGACCCAAAATAAACTTTTCCTCCTCTGAAATTGTTCTTGTCAGGTCTTTTGGTTATAGCCACAAAAACAAAACAATAACAACAAAAACTGACTAAAACAGAAATTGGTACCAAGAAGTAAGATTATTGTTGTGATTGATCTGACCATGTGGCTCAGAGTTTTTGAAGATTTTTTAAATTTGTGGGAGGAATTTTGGAAAATTGAGCAATGCAAGCTGGGAAAGCTTAGAATGTTATAAATGGGCCTTAATGGGCACTTCTGTTGGGCTCCAGAGATTTCAGAGGAGGAGGAGGACTGTATTGGAAGTTGAACTAAAGGCCATTCATATTGTGTTATGGTTAAACATTTGTCTACATTTTGCCCATATCCTGAGACTTTCTGTTAGGTCGAATTTCAAGGTAATGTACTAATTAATCTGGTGGAAGAAATTTCTAGGCAGCATAGCATTCAGGCAGTAGCATGGATATTGTGGGCAGCTTTTAGCCAAGTTTATTGTGACAATCAGGAGAGAAAACAAAGCAGAAAGATTTGAAATTCTCAAGAGTTCTGCCAAAAAAGTGCAGGAAAAACTGTGGCTAAGAAAGTTGTGATTATTAAAGACATTACAGCTACTAAAGAAATACTTTACCCAGAGACAGTAGGAAAGATGACTTAAGGGCATCTCAGGAATTGGCAAGACTACATTCATTTCAAGCTCATGAGTATAAAACTAAAATTCTTTTGAGACCAGTGGGGCACCCTACTTGTATAGGAAAGCCTAGGAAGTTGTTTCACCATGCTCAGCCACCCAGGCACTCAGTGGCTGCTATAGCCATTGTTCCTACTGGCTGGAGATGGTGGCAGACCTTGATGGCAACCACATGGAGCTGGTTCTGGAGCATGCTGGAGTTAGGGGGTCCTGGAGCCTTCCACTGATGTTTTTAAGGAAGGCCTGGGAGACCAAGTAACGTACAACAGGGTTGGAGTTCCTTTGAGCAGTCCCCAAGAGGGCAATGCATTAAGATGCAAGAAGGAAGCCAAAGCAGCACTAATGCCAACCCTAAGATTAAGAGATGCCAGTAACATGGGATGTCTGTGGAGGAAAGCTTCAGGAATCAATCAGAGAAAGAAGCCATATAGGCTGCAACTCTCAAAGCCATCAACCATCAAAAGTGTATCACCAGCTAGCTGGACTGGCAATATGAGCTGGGTTCAAAGTAGCTGGCTGTATCAATTACTATGAAAACGGCAAAGAAGCCACACAGCACATGAACATAAGGCAGGACGGCTCAGTGACCAGGGCTGGAAGGCGCAAGAGAATAAGTGCACCCCAAATCCCAGTTTTTATTTAGGGGAAAGACATTCAAGAAAGTTCCAGAAAATAATGCAAGGAGTTGAGTTTTGAAGGGTAGAGTCTTGTTTGGTGATGTCTTGTGGTCAGCAGATTGACATCTTGGAAAGCCACATCAATCTCAGGTGCTGTGTGGGATCACAGGCAGAGTAAGAGGAAAGGCACACATACTTCACACAGCCTAATCAGGCAGTAATGTCAGGCTAGTCCCTCATAAGCTCAAATGCACATAGATAGCTCAAACACACAGACTGTGGATGGCTCACAACAGGGGCGGAGCTGCACAAGTCCTTTGCGGAGAACATCATGAAGCCAGGTGCCCCAGATGCTGTACGTGGAGCTACAGGACTTGTTTGCCCAGCTGGATTTTGGTCTTGCCTCAGTCCCATCCCCTCTTTCTATTCCCCTATTTCTCCCTGGTGGAATGGAAATGCTTACTTTCTACCATTATATATATAGGGTATTTGTAACTTGCTTTCAATTTTAAAAGGGACTCACACTGAAAATCTGCTTTGAGTTTCAAAGGAGACTTTGTACTTGGACTTTGGGGCAAGACTCTTGAAAATGGACTAAATGTGTTTCACATTGTAAGATGAGCATGAGCTTTTGAGGGCCAGGGACAGAATGTTATGGTTTAGATATGAGGTGTTCCCCCAAAGCTCATGTGTGAAACAATTCAAGAAAACTTAGTGGTGAAACGATTGGATTACACAAGCTGTAAACCAATCCATGCATTAATCATCTCATAGGAATTAACTGGGTGGTAACTGCAGGCTGGTAGAGAGTGGCTAGAGGAGGCAGTTCATTAGAGGCATGACTTTGGGGGATATATTTTTTCTGAGGGAAACTCTCTCATTAGAAGCACCTGGTGCCATGTTTGTAGCTGCTTTCCTTTGCCACACGCTTCCGCCAAGATCTTTTTGCCTCATCTCAGGCCCCAAGGAATAGAGTTGTCCATCTATGGATGAAGACCTCTGAAACTTTGAGCCCCCAAATAAATTTTTCCTCCTCTATAAGGAAAGAAAGAAAGCATCTCAAGCTAACAGTGAAAACATAAAAATTTATCACTATTACACTAAGGAACCTCCTGCCTCTCCTATATAATAAAATGAGTACTAGAATTCCCCACTCTGCAATAATCTCTGGGATCCTGGGATCCTCCCAGGAGGTCTACACCAAACTTTTCATTCTGCTGGAAGAAGCTGTAGACTCCACAGTGATAGGCCTGAGTGAAATCCCTTCTATTTAGAACCACTGTGGTGCTAGTGATATGCTTCCCTGGGTCCTTCATCACAAAGGAAGCAGTCATATCCAAGGAGATAGTGACTTCTTGTCTTAAAGGAAGAAGGATACCAATTCAGCCCAGTGGTGTTTTCTACCCCAGAGCCAGGATTACACACTGAACCAAGAGGAGCACAAGATTGGAGCATTCCATGTAGAAGTGAGTTCCAGGTTTAAGGCAGCATCTGATTACTTCTATACCTACATGGCTTACACTGCACTCTTCCATATGCCAGACAGTCACAAACCAACTTGTCTTCCCTGGTGGTGGCTCACTTAAGGACCATGCAGCTTCCATTAAAACCACAGCCCAATTTCTCAATAAGGGCAGTTCTATCAAGAGCTTTATTTGTTCCTTTGAAATGGCATTTTTCTCTATATCCTATTCCATCTGGATAGATAAAATTTCTATGTAATACCCTCCTTTTTTGCCCTATCCTGTTTGGGGACAAGTGCATGGAGTACTGCATACATGGCATATGTTAAGGGTGTCTGAGTGGCAGGCCACTCCCCTCGTGCTAGGTGTGTAAGCAGCAGACTGCTTACCTTGTAGGCACAACCCTGGGCATGAGGCCATGTGTTGCTGCACAGCCTGCTCCTTGATTGGTCGTTGTAAGGACAGTTAGCAAGAATTGTATTGGTGGCTGCCTATAATCTGCTCAGCTACTGCCTGAGTATATATTCATGGTAACTGCACAATAAAATCAGACCTGCTTCCTGCTTGGTCTCCAGAGGTCTTGATTAGTGAGTGACTCTAAAGCCACACTCTCCTCTACCCTGTTCCATGGTCCTCCTCGCTGGCAAGAGAGAGCCCATGCAATCCTGGATTAGGAAGCCTGGGAAATGTCTTCCTTGATCACTGATAATGGTTCCTAGAGTAACCATACATTAATTTCAAGCTTTGCATACCCTGCATAGTCAAGGTCTGACTTGCTTTTCGACAAAGGAAAGCTCATAAGAAGTCATTCACAGTGTCTACACATGTGAGTGTATATCAGTATTCTTTATTTTTAAGGAGTGGGCCAATATCATCTGTTCCATGCGTCAGTGGTTTTCTCCTCTTTTAAAGCCTCTACTGACCTCTGGCACTCACTGAGGATAGGCCTAGCCAACACACAGAAATTTTGTATTGCTTTCTCTAGTGTGGGTCAGCTACCCAGAAGGACTGCTGTGACTATTTAACGAGCCACCCATATCATATGGTGAATCTGCAATGTGACACAGCATCCAATATGCAGATCTATAAATTGTCTGTTTAGTCATTATGAAGGAATCACACCCATTAACTCTTTTGTACTCATTTCTGGGAAATCATGAAAGAGATGACACTATGGATAACTCAATGTCCAAACTCTTCTTTGAACACTGGTAAAGCAGTTATAGGGGACCACTTCCCAATATACAGTGACTTATGACCTCCATTCTGATATATCTAATGCTCTATAGATGCTTTCTCAGGGGGGACCACTAGCTGGACTTGGATCAGGAGATCTGATCTGTATTTCCACTAGGGGAATATGGTTGGTCAAGCAATCAGTCTCAAATGTCTGCCCATAGTTCTGCCCCTACAATGGCTGTCTGATTATGAACCATAGATCCTTTCCCATTCAGTTATTCACAGTATCATCCCCCTGTTCATGATTTCCCAGGAATAAGTAAAAGAGTTACTGGACATGGCTCCTTCATAATGACTAACAAGATAGCTCATAGATCTGTGTATTGAGTGCTGTGCCCCATTTTAGATTCACCCATATGGTACAGGTGGCTAGTTGATTAGTCACAGCAGTCCATCTGGGTAGCTGATGCACAGTAGATTCATCTGTAACCAGAGCATCCTTAGATGTGTTACTGTTTCCCTCCTTTATTTGATGGAGTTTCTCTAAGGGCACGGTTGAGGCTGATTTTAAACCTATAGTATGCTGTACAGGAAACAAACAACCCTGAGATGCTCTAGAAAGAGGGCTGGATATATGGTGCTGTTTCTGCTGGAGAAATGTGTGCCTTCAAACCAGAGTACTATTTTGTACTATGGCTGATATGGGTCTGGCAAACCTGCCACCGATGCACCCCTTCATAGGCAAAGCTGTCTTTACTTCTGCTGATATAACTCCAATTAGAGCCTCTGTTTACAAGGGGACCTGGTAAGCTGTTTTCCTAGCAAGAAATAGTAATTCTTGACCTTCCTGAACAATTGTGACAAGAAGCCAGTGGGGAGTTGTTGGTCTTTCTCCCTCTGCCAGAAGGCCCAATCCATTTCGTCCTGACACAGACACATCTAATCCAAGTGATCTTCCAGGGCTCAAGTTTGCAAAAGTAATGCTATTGCCTAAGCAAATGTTACTGCTTCTTATGGCCCAGTCCTAATGTGCCCTTTATTTTCAGGTACTATTATGACCTGAGACACTGAACCAAGGAAGTCCTCCAATATCCTAGCAGACCTACAAAGGTTTATGATTTTTTAACCATTTAGGGCCATGGGCATGCCTGTACCTTATCAATCATGGCTGTTGGAAAAAAACTAATTTTTACCTGACCAGTCCATGTTCAGGAATTTTACAGTGCCTCCTTGTCCCTGGACTTTCTGAAGGCTGATGGCTGATCCTCTGGACTGCAGGTGTTCTAGAACCTTTTGGGTAGCCTTCTGCAAGACTTAAATCTGTGGAAGCTAGCAACATACTGATACCACCAGTTATTGGTGACGAGTTCTGCTCCCTCACATGTTGAAGTTTGAACATTAGAGAAGCATGCCTAGGCAAACATATAAAGCAGGGATTATTTTAAAAGGGGTAACATAGACTTCTCCCTGGAGGGAGAAGGAGCTATAGCTGGTATCCTGGTATCCCAACAAGGCCTTCTGCCCTTTTTATATGTCCTAGGCTTCCTTTGCTCTCTGCTCTCTTTCTCTTATCTTTCTCCTTCCTGTGACTAAGCCCAGGAATGCTCAGGCCCAGGAATGCTTGGTGGAGAGGCCAAAAGGTGGGAAACAGGTAGACTGAAGGGGGAAGGGCAGGATGGTGCAACCTAGGATACTTAATTAACAAACTTAAATCTCCCTTAGGAAGAGGCAATTCCTGGGACAGCTTACCTTAGCAACAGGTTGGAGAAAAGGCAGGTTCTTGATAGGGTGCAGGAAGGGCTCTGAAGGAATTAACATTTCAATCCCTCAGGGGACAGTCTCCCACTTGCCAGACTCACTCAAAATTGGCCTCCTTGATCTGACCTGACTCAGTTTATCTATATATACTGACTGCCCCTGTCTAATTCTGGCTTCAATTTCATCCACATAATGTTCTCTGTGAATGCCAGACAGATCCCCAAGATGGCCAGGTCCCCTGGGAGTAAACCCAAAAGATCCATTGTCAGATCTCCCAGGTAAAGGCAAACACATCCTGAGCTTTGGGTATGCCAATGAAGGCATTTGCTAAATCTCAGACAGTGTGCCATGTATTCAAACAAGTGGTTAGTTTTGAACCTCATTTGGGCCGGCAGCATGCATGGCCAGAGTCACTTTATTCAGTTTCTTGTAATCGACTGCCATCCTCCAGATTCCCTCAGACTTTTACATCAGCCATACAAGGCTGTTTTATGTGCGCTGTGCAGAACTCTTTTCAGTGACCAAACAACAACCTAAACTCTTATCTTCTTGCTCTCTATTGGGAGACAATGTCTGGTACATACCACCATCTTGGGTGGGGTAATTAATACCGCTGGTTCCCATATAGGTCTCCCTCGGGACGCCACTGTTATCACCCTTACCTAGAGTCAGAGTTCACCTATGGTTGTTTCAAGCTCCCAGAAGGGTTTCTATTCCCAAAATGTTAGCTGTGATGGGAGAGTTGTTAATCGGCCCTCTAACTTGCACAACTTGCTCTGTGCTGCCGGCGGAGCCTGTTGCCAGGCAGACTGCTCGCAGCACAGCAGCACAGTCCAGCGTCTTTCCCCACCAATAAACACCAGCTTCCTTGCTGGCCCTTTGCAATTTCAAGCTCTCCATAAGAGTAGTCAAGCCTGCTGGATGCTTTGGAGCATCTCTGTACACCTGGGACAGCCCACAAGCATCAAGCAAGCAATTGGACACAGAGTCCCTTGTGTCCATCCTGGGATCTTCCGGGTCTTGTTTTCTCAGCCCATCACTTTGGGATCCTGCAGACTAAACCGTCTGTTTAGTCCCAGCAAACCTGCAGCTGGGGCCGTCTCAAAAGATACAGCAGGGGAAATTCCCCCCAAGGGAGTACCCCAAATAGACCTGAGATGGAGCTACTTGGGATTCCAAAGAAAAAAGAACTACATGCCAGGGCCATGGGTTCCAAGCCTGTATTAAGGGAAACTTACAGAGTGTTGCAGCTAACCTCCAGACAAACTGAGAGAGAAGGAAACTTCCAGATAGGAATGTCTGCAGGGAGTGTCTGGGATATGGACTTTATACAGAAGTTTAAGGAATATCTGCTCAGAGCCCGGGCCGGGTTTTTGTTGTTATTTTTATTTTTTCAGTGTTTGGGGCAACAACCTAAATACTTTGATCAGTGCCTGGGAATGTTCAAGGCCTGGCTTGAACATTCTTTGGGAAAAACCTGGCCTGTCACAGTGGTCAAGACACTCTGATTTTCATTCAGGGCACAGAGTGGGAGCAACTTGGGGACCCTTAAATTCCTTTAGAACTCAAGCACAAGCTCTACTTTCTTGCCACAATTTTATTCATAGCAGATTTTTGTTGTTGAGTCTATTAGCTACAGAAGATATCCAGAAACTCCTTTTCAAAAGTGGCCTTTAAAAAGTGCACTAAACAGTATTTTTTCTTAAAGTATATCCAATTTGTCAACATGAGGTATACAGTTACAGAGCAACTATAGTTGTGCTTTATAGGACCAAATGGAAGCCCCTGTTTAGAAATAAACAATTCATACTAGGAAATTTATTCTTATCAATCTGTCCAGTCAGTGTTTATTAGACACCTAATATATAGAACACTGTGAGTGATATTAGAAACGTCAAGATGAATCCAATAAGACCTCTGTGGCAGTGGGGGGTTGACATACACATAGACTGGTTTACACATAGCAAAATCACTAAATGGTGTCTTAAGTCTCTTTTGATTGTAAGTGCCATAATTCTACCCAACTCAATTTTTAAGTACATTATTGCTTCATGCAACTGAATACTGTATATGCTGGGAGTGGTATTTTCAGGTACAGCTTGATCCAGGAGATTAAATTGTCATCAGAAACCAGTCTGCATCTTTCCACTCTGGTTTCCTGTGTTGGCTTCATTCTCAGCCTGTCTCTGCATGATAGCTTCCTGTAGTTCAGATTTCTATTAGCCTTACTATAATCTCAGAAGTAAAAATTAATCTTATTCTACTAGAAAATGTCCCAGAATTTGCTTGCCCTAAACTGGATCATCTTAAATTATGAAACTATCCCACCAACTGGTTGCCATTTGGGGGAATGGTATATTCAGATTTTTTTTAGACTAATCCATGGAACCTAGGGGAAGAAATTCTCGGTTCTGTTCAAATGCAATGATTTGAGCAGGGAAGAAGGGTGATTTCCCAAGGAAAAATCAAGATATTGGTACCAAATGTAGAAAGATGTGTAATAGGAAAAAAGAACAGTTGCTTCTGACAAATTTCTTAAGAGAAAAGCCATTAATGTACAGTAGGCATCCATAAGGGAGAAGAAATCAAAGTGTTATAATAAGTGCTCTGCCTTGCACAGATTGAAAAAGTACAAAGAGAGGAGAGTCTTGAATAAGAAGTCCACTTGGTTTGAGTTCAGTTTCTTTGGCTCTTGTGTTTTCTGATTAACTACAGCGTGCTTGCCAACAAGAATCCCCACTTCCAGTGTCCACGTATCTCGGGATATAGACTTTCTTTGCATCAATCTAAACACTTATTAACCACTCATTCAATAATTAGGTATTGAGTGATTACTCTATGCTGGGTTGTCATCAATAGTCTAGAGATAAAATGATGAAAAAAAAAAGCACACAAAACATCCTTGCCCTCATGTATAGATGATATTTAAATCCATGAGTCTAGTCTATGGATACAATAAATGGAAAAGTAAACTAAAATATAAAGGATGTCTGATGATAAGTGTTTGAGGGAAAATAAGGTAGGGAAGGGAGAAAGACATGACTAAGATAAAAAGCAATCCTACTGCTGAGATTTGAAAAATGGTCTAAAGAAAGTGAGGATGTGAACCATGTAGATGTTTAAGGGAATAGCATTCACTCTAGGCACAGTGAACAGGCACTGCAGAGGTGCTTAGACTCTTAGGAAGACCAATGTGGCTTGAGACAAATGAAGTGTAGATGAGGTCAGAAGGTAACAAAGAACAGAATGTGTCAGATCTTGAAGATAGTAAGCACTTTGGTTTTACACTGAGTGGGCTGGAAGCAACTCAGTATTTGAACAGAGGGGGTCAAAATATGATTTCCATTTAAAAATAAGCACTCTGAAATAGACTACAGAAGGATAGGACAGAAACAGGAAGAATACTTAAGAGACTTCTACAATAATCTAAGTTAGAGATAATATGGTAGCTAGAACGTATTGGTTATATTTTAAATTCAAACCCAACAAGATTGCTCAAAGATTGGATTTGGAAAGCTCTAAAAGAAAGTAGTCAAGGATAACCCTAAGAATTTTGCCTTGAGGAAATGAAAGAATGAAGTTGCCATCAATTCTATGGAGAAAATTATAGGAGATTGTGAGGAAGGTAGGAGTTCCATTTTGTATATAAACATCTAAGGGAACAGAGAGAGAAGAAACCTGGTTATCCATTTCAGGGGAGAGGTGTGAGGTGGAGATGACAATTTGGAAATGCTGTTGTGTAGATGATATTTAAATCCATGAGTCTAAGTGCATTCACCAAGAGAGAGGATGTCACTAAAATAGAGAATGTGTACAAAGACTCAGCCTGGGAATATCATGCATTCAGTCATCAAGGAAACAAGAAGAAAACAGCAAAGAAATCTGAGAAGCAAACACCAGTAATGCAGAAGGAAAGTAGAAGTGTCTGTCTTCCTGGAAGTCAAATGAAGGAAGTGTTTGAGGAGGAAAAAATTTAAAATTTTGCAAATGTTTGAAAAATATTCTAGTACTACAAAAATCCAAGTGAGATAAAGACTGATAATTGACAATTTTGTCAATTTGTAGGTCATTAGCAGTTTCAGGGTAGCCATGGGAACAAAATATGACTCAGGACAAAAAACATCAACAATTATTTGGTAGAGTTTTGCTTTTACATCAAGTAAAGGTGATCTGCTGGTTCACTACCCCCCAAAATCTCTGTAATTTATTGTCTAATATTAATGTATAATGGGAGCCTGACTATGTTTGAATCATTCTCTGCATAATGTTTTTTAGAACAGATAAAAATTACAGCATGACCATAATTGAGACAAGGTGTTTGCCACCAACCTCAAATAAATGTTTACATGCAATGAATCAGAAGCTCTCTGCAACATTTTTTAAAATTTATTTCTTTATTCTATTTTGTGATACATGACAGCAGAATGCATTTCAATCATAGTACACTATATAGCACAAGTTTTCATTTCTCTGGTTGTACACAAAGTAGCATCACACCATTCATGTCTTCATACGTGTACTTAGGGTAATGATATCTATCTCATCCCACTATCTTTCCTACCCTCAAGCCCCCTCCCTTTCCCCCCTCCCCTTTGTGCTATCTAAAGTTCCTCCATTCCCATACTCTTCCTCATCTCCATTAAATTAAACATTCCCTTATTTATTTTATTTTATTTTCAATAATATTTTAAGAGTTCCAGTTTCAGGAGTGGTGTAGCCTCTTCATTATAGTAATTACAAATTCTGGGGGAAAATATAAAGTGTGAGTCCTGGAAGAAACTGGGAAAGAATCAAAAACAGAATCTGGAGGGACTTTTCCACAGAGACTGAGGTACATATTCATTCAACTTGCTATTGAGGTACAGCTGTCACATTGACCTGAGATGTAAAGAAGAGGGTCTGAAACTGTGGAAGTAACTGGAAATTGAAGGGGAAATCCCAAATCTGTACATAAACTCCCCCCACACCCCCAGCTCTTGGCTCATCCTGAAACTATATACCTCTGTTGGAGACTCTAGGAATAACAGGAAGAAAACAACAGCTAAGCTAGAAAGCTCAAAGACTGACCAGATACATTAGCTCCCACTCAGTGCCCAAGAAACAGAGTTTGGAATTTGTATCCCAGCAAATTAGAAGGACCAGGAAAACACCTCAGGCTTCCCATTGAAACTCTAAAAGGACAATACCTTCTGTCCCAGAATTAAGAAATTCTCACTAGTTTTAAGGGCAAAATGTGCCCTAAACATATGATAAAACTAAGCCTCCAATAACTCAAGTTGGTCTGCCAACAATTTGAATGCTAAGTAAAACAAAACTAAACACTCTTAAGAAGAATATAACGGACTTCACAAACTCTACATCGTATTCATAATGAGTTGGCATAGGGACCTCATCTCCATGTCCCAATTGTCCCTAGCTCTCCGTGCAGGGAAGTACATGGAGCCCCTTTGAAGTGTGGCCTTTTAGAAAAAAAAAATGCTGGCAAAATTTTACCCTACAAAGAAAGAAAGAAACACAGGCCACTTTAGGATCACAGAGTCAAGCCATAAGACCAAACCCCAGGACTCTGTGAATACTTACGTCCAAGCCAGAAAGTAAAGGCACAGTAACCTGAGCCAAGAAGAGGAAAACATATCTATAAATTAGATGGAAGATGGTGTCACCGAGGCATAGGTAACACAGAAAGAAGAGGAAAGATTGATAAGAAATAAGGCTGAGAGGCAGGCTGACTATGACAGGTCTGTCCTCTGTATCAAGCAAGTTCAATTTCCCTGAGAATGGTGGGGCGCCAACAAAAAGTTTGAAGCAGAAGAGCTGTATCATCAAAATTTTAGTGTGGAAATATCCTCCAAACTTCTGTGATGAGTCAGTCTGGAGAAAATTATGTTCAAAATATCCACAGAATGTCCAGATTGTGCAAGAAATTGAGTTTATTGGCCCAGAGTTTAGCAGAAAGTTTTAGGCTGAGTCATGCTTATTGAAACCCTGGAATTGAGGTACTCAGGGAGAAGGAGCAATCCAGGAAATAAAAAGATGTAAGGCAGAAACCTGAGGCTCACCAGGATTCAGGTCCATCTAGTTAATGTACTTACAGAACTATCAATAACCTATTTTAGAGTACATATGAAGCCTCTCTGAAATCCGTCTAATACAATGACTCTTCCAACAAACAAAGTTTGCTTGATTTCTACTTCCCTCTCTATTACACAGGTTCTTCCAGAACAGTGGTTCTCAATCAGGAAACATTTGGGAATGTCTGGAAACATTATGTTGTTGGTGTTACCATGACTGGAGGCATCTAGTAGGTAGAGGCAGGGCCACTGATCACCCTACTACTATGCACAGATAGCTCACTACAACAAAGAATTATCCAGTCTCAAATACAGAAAATATTGAAGTTAAGAAACTGTTGTAGAAGCATATAGGATATGGACACTGATAATTTCTATACTTTCTTCTCAAGAATTCTTGTGAGGGGATCCCTGACTCGTTATGTAACATCAAAGAACTCTGAATTCTAGTGTTATCATCACATAAGCAAATAAATCTAACATCCAAAATTACCAGGTCCCAAAGATTTGTGGTCATACAGAAACTATAGCTTTTACTTGTAACAATAATTGTGGGAAAACTAACCAGACAAATTCAGTTCAGTACAGGAGTGCTTATGCCAGTTCTGTCAGGACATCTGCTTAAAAGGAAAGAGCAGATGTTTGAGAATCCTCAACATGCATCATGGAATTCGGTGTAGGGGTTCTAGAATGCCACGAACACAAACAATTAAAATTATATAAGAGGCAGATGGATACTACCAGGAGAAGCTTGACATTTCTTGAGCAGAATGGCCTCTCAGATCTTGGAGGAAATGACCAATTAATCCTATTGATGCTGATTTTATTTCTGTCAGTGATATAAGCAAGGATCATGTCGTCAAAGTCTTAACAAGGAGCGGAGAGCGCCACTCTCTGACCACAGCACTCTTGTTCAAAAGAAAGGGGAAGTGCATAGTATTTGTCTGAAGCTAAGCCCCAGTATGCCTTTGCCTCGCAGAAGTGAACTTCCAACTGTCTTAAACCCCTGCTCTAACTCAAACCAGAGCTGGGCTATGGGACTCAACTGGAACAAAGGACTTGAGTCAAATTTCATTGATCTTGGGATTATGATAGCAATGGACACGTTTGTCCAAGTGATGAGATGCTAAGCCAAAACTCTACTTGGATGGAGTATTGAGAGAGAGAGAGAACACAAGTGAGTGCTTACTCAGGAGAGTCAAACTACTTTACTAGTCAAATGGTAGTTCAACCAGCAGCAGGACTTGGAAACTTAAGAAATTTATAATCTCATGTCCCAATCCTGACCTAGTGATTTTGAATCTGCGTTTTAACAAGATCTCCAAGGAAAGTCTGAGAAACACGGTTTTTGTCCTTGGTTGAGGGAAGAGGGTGACATACCACCATACAGGTGGCTAATATCTTCCAGATCGCCTTCTCTCAGGTTCTTATCTGAATGCTGTGGCACCCCTGGAAGAACTATGTCATTGAAACTCTGTTAACTGGTTGAGGAAAGGAGAGGCTTTGGTACATAAAGAGATCATTAGGCAAATTGAGGGAAAGATATGTCCTTCCCTTTTGCCAAATACAACCATGGCAATTTTTAGCCAATATCCAAAGACCTGTTCAGGCTCCTTGAACATCTGCTTCCCTCCTTCTGAGCAAATGGCCTCCCAGAGTTGACCTAAGCAATCAGATAGGAATACCTCTGTTTTCTTCTACCAAACATCAAAATGTATTTGATTTTCTCCCTATATTATCAAGCTTTCAATTGCTATAACAAATATCTATGATAAATCAACTTATATAAGGAAGGAAGGTTTACTTTTGGATCATGATTTAAAAGGTTTCATTCTGAGGTTTGTTGCCCCTGTTGCTTTTGGGTCTGTAACAAGGAAGTACTTCATAAGGGGAGCATGTGGAAGAACTTGCTTCTCTCCTCTTGATAGACAAAAAGCAAAGACAAAGTTGTGCTGTAATTGTGTTACAATGAGTCAAAAATGCATTCAGCTGTCATATATACCTAATTATAATTAATTTTTTTAAAATGGAAAAAAAAAAACAGAAAGAGATCAAGAAACCAGCATCCCATAATCCCCTTTGAGGACAAATACACAGTAACCTTAGTCCTCTCTTGGCGCCACATCTTAAATATCCCACCACCTTCAAATAGCACCAAGCCAAGGACCAAGCCTTGGGGGACATGCAAGATCCAAACTATAGCACACCCAGATATCTCTCATCAGAGGAAAAGGACCATTCTTCCTATATGGGGCTAACTCCTGCAAGGCTACTTTAGAATCAGACATCTACTACCTTCTTAGAGACCACACTGCATCAATTACTCTCTTCATTGGCTCCATCCTGTTGGTATTTAAATATGCTTAATTCTCTTCCAATTTTACTTTTACAAAAAGGGGTTTGTAAAGCCATTGTATTTTCCAGTTATTACCCAGTGAACTTTCTTATCCAGCAATATGGACTTCAAAATAATTTATTATAATATCACAAGCCAACAAAATAATTGTGTGCCCACTACACAAATTGCCTAACATTGTCCATGTTTGTTTCCAAAATTAAACATAATTTCAATAAAAATTCCCTGTTTTCTCTGTTCTGCTAAGACATAACCACTACCCTTAAGTTGTTGCACAAACTACTCATGAATATTTTATGTTTGTTTTATAAGAATGTGAATCCTTATGCAACTTAGAGTATTGTTTTACAAGCTCTTAAGCTTTAATTATAAGGTAAAATGTCATACGGCTTAATCTGTAACTGGCTTTCACACAGATATTGTTTTTGAGACATTATCATGTTAATGTTTTCTCCATATTTCTGTGATGCTAACTGGCATAAATGTTATTGTCTTTTTAAAACCACATGACATTCTAACTATTGTTTTATGCTGCTAGAGTTTGTAAGATTCTCCTACATATTTACCCATGCTCTGCTCATGATTTTCCTTTCATATTGGCCTTGCATTTATAATCACAGTCCTTCTGCCTGATCTGTGCTGTTTAGAATCTTCTCTAATGAGAGTGTGATGTGGGAAAACTTGCTCATTTTTGTCTAGAAATATCTACCTGGTAATTGGCTCTCATTCTTGAAAGACATATTTGCTGGGTATATAATTCCAGGTTTGCAAGTTTTTTCTCAGCACAGTAAAGATACTATTCCATAGTTTTATGATTTCCATTATTTTTGTTGAGAAGTCTATCAGTCAGCAATTGTTATTTCTTTGAATTTTATCCCTTTTCTTCAATCTAGCTCTGTTTCAGGTTTTTGCCTTTGGTGTACCTCTGTAACTTGAAAGATTTTTCTTAATTGCCTTGATTTTTTTGGAATTCACAAACCTGAGGAATAGATCCTCTTATCTTTTCTGGAAAATTCTCAAGTATTATCTATTCAACTACTACTTCTGCTCTATTCTCTCTTACAACTTTGATTAAAAGTATACTACAGCTTCTCTCTTCATGTCTCAACTTACTATATTTTTATTGCTAAAGCAATAAATGTGCTATATTCTAAATAGTTTTTCAGATCTACTTGTGCTTTTTACGACAATTATGTTTTGTAGTCCAAAATCCTTTTGTTAATATAATCAGTCCTTTTCTGTAATCTCTATGTGAATTGTAACATTTTCTATTTCTTTTTTTTTCAAGATGTTGATGAATTGCTTATTAATATGTAGATGGGGAAGATGGCCGCGAAGGGAGTGCAGTAACTCCGTGTACTGCATCACTGTGAGGGAAAATGATGAGTTAGAACGGCTAAAAGCTATCTTGTTAGGAATTTCCAGCAAAATTGGGGTGCTCCAAAACCTAGTGGAAGGATTTTCATCACACGAGGATCAGCTTCAGGGACTCAAACGCGAGCGATCTGTCCGTATGGAGCGCTGCTTGTTCGGCAGATCACCCCGCGGCTGGAGTCTGCGGCGCGCACTGGGAAACAACAGGCTGGTGGCACAGAGATACAGCGATGCTGATTCTGCGGGCTCCTGCCAGCTAGGCATTTGCTGAGCTCGGAGCTGAATTCTGGGTTGGAGACGGGGGAAGGAAACAGTCCAGTTCGGTTCTCCACACCGGTCAGACCACGGAGGAAGCCAGTGGCCACCATCTTGGAGAGCTGACGTCA
The DNA here is from genome assembly GCF_048772815.1 of Callospermophilus lateralis. NCBI lineage: Eukaryota > Metazoa > Chordata > Mammalia > Rodentia > Sciuridae > Callospermophilus > Callospermophilus lateralis. The sequence continues at coordinate 22,764,393 of NC_135322.1, read as the reverse complement.
CCATCCTTGTTTTCGACTGATTGCAGCTCTTTCAGCTATAGAACAGGTAATTTCAGGCTGACAATTGTCTGCGTCTCACAGACAAATTGCTCAGACTTAGTGCTAAATAACCCGCGGAAACTGCTTCTTGGAGCCTGCTCCTATCAGAACACGCACCGAGCCCGGAGTGGCGGAGTTCCGGCTCCCGGAGCTGCTCTGGCCCAGGGCTATAGAACCCGCGGAAACTGCTTCTTGGAGCCTGCTCCTGTCGGAGCATGCACCAAGTCCGGAGAGGCCGAATTCTGGCTCCCGGAACTGCTCTGGCCCAGGGAAACTGTTTCTCGGTCCGGGTCCTGCTGAATACTGTGGAGGCCAGAGGGGCGGAGCAGAGCCGCCGCCGGAGCCCGGAACAGGCCCAGCGACCTGCCGGCGTGGTAGTCAAGAAACCCCGGAGGCGGCGCTGGCGCAGGAGCCGGCGGGAGCCGCGCGACGCGGGACTCCCAGCTACCGCTCCCACCAGTGCTGACAACTGAGGTCTCTTGCACCGACTCGCCTTGGCGTGGGACTCACTGCTACCGCTCCCACCAGTGCTGACAACTGAGGTCTCTTGCACCAGATACGGGGCGTGGCTACCAGAAGGGAAGCAAATTGGCTGGGGGTTCTCAGCCCCAAGCTCTACAAACTTAGGGCCTGAGGGAGGCAAACAAGGAGAGTGTGCCCAGGCACTAATGAAACAGCTGCTCCACGCGTGTGCAAGGTAGGCGGAACTGTGAACACCGACAAAACAGGCCCAGTGGACCGCCAGACACATCGCTCCGGTTGGGGGAGGGGCAGAGCCGCCGGGCGCCTGCAAGGTAGGCGGACCCACTATCCACCAGCAGAACAGGCACAGCAATCCACAGAGCGGCAGAGCCACCCCCCGAGCCTACAAGGTAGGCAGACCTGTGACCTACCGGCAGGTCAGGCCCAAAAACCTGCGGAGGGGCACAGCTGCCCCACGTGCCTGCTAGGTAGGCTGAACCGTGACCACCAACAGAATAGGCCCAGCGGCCGGCCAGACACATCACCCCGCCCCGGTTGGGGGAGGGGCAGAGCCGCCAGGCACCTGCAAGTTAGGCAGACCTGCGAATCACCAGCAGATCAGGCCCAGCAACCGCGGAGCGGCAGAGCCACCCCCGGGCCTGCAAGGTAGGCGCACTTGCCACCCACCGGCAGGTCAGGCCCAACAAACTGTGGAGGGGCACAGCGGCCCCACGAGCCTGCTAGGTAGGCAGAACCCTGACCACTGACAGAACAGGCCCAGAGGCCGGCCAGACACATCGCCCTGCCCCGGTTGGGGGAGGGGCAGAGCCGCCGGGCACCTGCAAGGTAGACAGACCTGCGACTCACCAGCAGATCAGGCCCAGCAACCGCGGAGTGACAGAGCCACCCCCGGGCCTGCAAGGTAGGCGCACTTGCCACCCACCGGCAGGTCAGGCCCAGCAACTCTCGGAGGGACACAGCTGCTCCACGCGCGTGCAAGGTAGGCGGAACCGTGACCACCGACAAAACAGACCCAGTGGACCGCCAGACACATAGCTCCGGTTGGGGGAGGGGCAGAGCCGCCGGGTGCCTGCAAGGTAGGCGGACCCGCGACCCACCAGCAGAACAGGCACAGCAATCCACAGAGCGGCAGAGCCACCCCCCGAGCCTACAAGGTAGGCAGACCTGCGACCCACCGGCAGGTCAGGCCCAAAAACCTGCGGAGGGACACAGCTGCCCCACGTGCCTGCTAGGTAGGCTGAACCGTGACCACCAACAGAACAGGCCCAGCGGCCGGCCAGACACATCGCCCCGCCCTGGTTGGTGGAGGGGCAGAGCCGCCGGGCGCCTGCAAGTTAGGCAGACCTGCGACTCACCAGCAGATCAGGCCAAGTGACCCGCGGAGCGGCAGAGCCACCCCTGCGCCTGCAAGGTAGGCGCACTTGCCACCCACCGGCAGGTCAGGCCCAGCAACTCTCGGAGGGACACAGCTGCTCCACGGGCGTGCAAGGTAGGCGGAACCGTGACCACCGGCAAAACAGGCCCAGTGGCCCGCCAGATACATCACCCCGGTTGGGGGAGGGGCAGAGCCGCCACCAGTGCCTTTTAGGTAGACAGACCTGCAACCGACAGACAGAACAGGCCTAGCGGCCAGCGGAGGGGCAAAGCCGCTGCTCATGCCTGCAAGGTAGGCGGACCTGTGACCACCGAAAGAACAGGCCCATCGAAAGTACAGGCACAGCGGCCTCCCGGCGTGGTAGGCACATTGCCTCAATTGAAGGAGGGGCAGAACCACCGCCAAAGCCTGCAAGGGAGACGTTGCAGCTATACAAGAGCAATATAAATATATAGGGGGAAAAATCAATAACACAACAGTTTCACCAAGCAGAAAGAAACGCGATCAGTATGAAAAGACAAGGAAAGAAAGGGCCACAAGCAATGCAGGTCAATTCAACTTTAGAAGAGGTAATATCTGCAGCAGATGGAATGTCAGATAAAGAATTCAGGATATACATGCTTCAGATGATCTGGAGTCTCAAGGAAGACATTAGACAGCAAAATCAGACAATGAAAGACCACTTCGACCACTTCGACAATGAATTACATAAACAAATCCAAGAAGCAAAAGATCAATTATACAGGGAGATAGAGGTTATAAAAAACAAACAAACAGAAATCCTGGAAATGCAGGAAACAATAAACCAACTTAAAAACTCAATTGAGAATACTACCAGCAGAGTAGAACACTTAGAAGATAGAACATCAGACAATGAAGACAAAGTATTTCAACTGGAGAAGAACATAGACAGCTCAGCAAAGCTGTTAAGAAACCATGAGCAGAACATTCAAGAAATATGGGATAACATAAAGAGACCAAACTTAAGAGTCATTGGGATACAGGAAGGTATTGAGGTCCAAACCAAAGGAATGAGCAATCTATTCAACAAAATAATACGAGAAAACTTCCCAGACTTGAAGAATGAGACAGAATCCCAAATCCTAGAAGCCTACAGGACGCCGAATGTGCAAAATCATAAGAGATCCACACCTAGACACATTATAATGAAGATGCCCAACATACAGAATAAGGAGAGAATTTTAAAAGCTACAAGAGAAAGGAAGCAGATTACATTTAGGGGTAAACCAATCAGGATAACAGCTGATCTTTCAACACAGACTCTGAAAGCTAGAAGATCCTGGAATAACATATTTCATACACTGAAAGAAAATGGGTTCCAACCAAGAATTGTGTATCCCGCGAAATTAAGCTTCAGGATGGAAGATGAAATTAAAACCTTCCATGATAAACAAAAGTTAAAAGAATTTGCAGGTAGAAAACCATCTCTTCAAAACATCCTCGGGAAAACATTACAGGAAGAGGAAATGGAAAATAACAATGAAAACCAACAGCGGGAGGTAGGACAGTAAAGGGGGGAAAAATAATCAAAAAGGAAAACAAACCATGTTTAGTAACATAAATAAACAAATATGGCTGGAAGAACAACCCATATCTCAATAATAACCCTAAATGTTAATGGCTTAAACTCACCAATTAAGAGACACAGGCTAGTAGAATGGATCACAAAACAAGACCCAACAATATGCTGCCTTCAGGAGACGCATTTGATAGGAAAAGACATACATAGACTGAAGGTGAAAGGTTGGGAAAAATCATATCGCTCATATGGACTTCGGAAACAAGCAGGAGTGTCCATATTCATATCAAATAAAATAGATTTCAAGCCAAAGTTAATCAAAAGGGATGAAGAGGGACACTACATACTTCTCAAGGGAACCATACACCAACAAGACATAACAATCATAAATATATATGCCCCAAACAATGGTGCAGCTATGTTCATCAAACAAACTTTTCTCAAGTTCAAGAGTCTAATAGACCACGATACAATAATCATGGGAGACTTCAGCACACCTCTCTCACCACTGGACAGATCTTCCAAACAAAAGTTGAATAAGGAAACTATAGAGCTCAATAACACAATAACCTAGACTTAATTGACATATATAGAATATACCACCCAACATCAAGCAGTTACACTTTTTTCTCAGCAGCACATGGATCCTTCTCAAAAATAGATCATATATTATGTCACAGGGCAACTCTTAGACAATATAAAGGAGTAGAGAAAATACCATGCATCTTATCTGATCATAATGGAATGAAATTGAAAATTAACGATAAAAGAAGTAAGGAAAAATCATGCATCACTTGGAGAATGAATAATAGGTTACTGAATGATCAATGGGTTATAGAAGACATCAAGGAGGAAATTAAAAAATTCTTAGAGATAAATGAAAACACAGACACAACATATCGGAATCTATGGGACACATTGAAAGCAGTTCTAAGAGGAAAATTTATTGCTTGGAGTTCATTCCTTAAAAAAAGAAAAAACCAACAAATAAATGATCTAATACTTCAACTCAAAATCCTAGAAAAAGAAGAGCAAAACAACAGCAAAAGAAGTAGAAGACAAGAAATAATTAAAATCAGAGCTGAAATTAATGAAATTGAAACAAAAGAAACAATAGAAAAAATTGACAAAACTAAAAGTTGGTTCTTTGAAAAAATAAATAAAATCGACAGACCCTTAGCCACGCTAACGAAGAGAAGAAGAGAGAGAACTCAAATTACCAGCATACGGGATGAAAAAGGCAATATCACAACAGACACTTCAGAAATACAGAAGATTATCAGAAATTATTTTGAATCCTTATACTCCAACAAAATAGAAGATAGTGAAGGCATCGATAAATTTCTTAAGTCATATGATTTGCCCAGATTGAGTCAGGAGGATATTGACAACCTAAACAGACCAATATCAATTGAGGAAATAGAAGATACCATCAAAAGACTACCAACTAAGAAAAGCCCAGGACCGGAGGGGTATACAGCAGAGTTTTACAAAACCTTTAAAGAGGAACTAATACCAATACTTTTCAAGCTATTTCAGGAAATAGAAAAAGAGGGAGGACTTCCAAATTCATTCTATGAGGCCAACATCACCCTGATTCCTAAACCAGAAAAAGACACTTCAAAGAAAGAAAACTACAGACCAATATCTCTAATGAACCTAGATGCAAAAATCCTCAATAAACTTCTGGCGAACCGGATACAAAAACATATCAAAAAAATTGTGCACCATGATCAGGTAGGATTTATCCCTGGGATGCAAGGTTGGTTCAATATACGGAAATCAATAAATGTTATTCACCACATCAATAGGCTTAAAAATAAGAACCATATGATCATCTAGACAGATGCGGAAAAAGCATTCGACAAAGTACAGCATCCCTTTATGTTCAAAACTCTAGAAAAACTAGGGATAACAGGAACTTACCTCAATATTGTAAAAGCAATCTATGCTAAACCTCAGGCTAGCATCATTCTGAATGGAGAAAAACTGAAGGCATTCCCTCTAAAATCTGGAACAAGACAGGGATGCCCTCTCTCACCACTTCTGTTCAAGATAGTTCTTGAATCACTGGCCAGAGCAATTAGACAGACGAAAGAAATTAAAGGCATAAAAATAGGAAAAGAAGAACTCAAATTATCACTATTTGCAGATGACATGATTCTATACCTAGCAGACCCAAAAGGGTCTACAAAGAAACTATTAGAGCTAATAAATGAATTCAGCAAAGTGGCAGGCTATAAAATCAACACGCATAAATCAAAGGCATTCCTGTATATCAGCGACAAATCCTCTGAAATGGAAATGAGGACAACCACCCCATTCACAATATCCTCAAAAAAAATAAAATACTTGGGAATCAACCTAACAAAAGAGGTGAAAGACTTATACAATGAAAACTACAGAACCCTAAAGAAAGAAATAGAAGAAGATCTTAGAAGATGGAAAAATATACCCTGTTCATGGATAGGTAGAAGTAACATCATCAAAATGGCGATATTACCAAAAGTTCTCTATAGGTTTAATGCAATGCCAATCAAAATCCCAAAGGCATTTCTTGTAGAAATAGAGAAAGCAATCATGAAATTCATATGGAAAAATAAAAGACCCAGAATAGCAAAAACAATGCTAAGCAGGAAGTGTGAATCAGGCGGTATAGCTATACCAGACTTCAAACTATACTACAGAGCAATAGTAACAAAAACAGCATGGTACTGGTACCAAAACAGGCAGATGGACCAATGGTACAGAATAGAGGACACAGAAACCAATCCACAAAACTACAACTATCTTATATTCGATAAAGGGGCTAAAAGCATGCAATGGAAGAAGGATAGCATCTTCAACAAATGGTGTTGGGAAAACTGGAAATCCATATGCAACAAAATGAAACTGAATCCCTTTCTCTCGCCATGCACAAAAGTTAACTCAAAGTGGATCAAGGAACTTGATATCAAATCAGAGACATGGCGTTTGATAGAAGAAAAAGTTAGCTATGATCTACATACTGTGGGGTCGGGCTCCAAATTCCTTAATAGGACACCCATAGCACAACAGTTAATAACTAGAATCAACAAATGGGACTTACTCAAACTAAAAAGTTTTTTCTCAGCAAAAGAAACAATAAGAGAGGTAAATAGGGAGCCTACGTCCTGGGAACAAATCTTTACTCCTCACACTTCAGACAGACCCCTAATATCCAGAATATACAAAGAACTAAAAAAATTAGACAATGAGATAACAAATAACCCAATCAACCCAAATGGGCCAAGGACCTGAACAGAAATTTCTCAGAGGAGGACATACAATCAATCAACAAGTACATGAAAAAATGCTCACCATCTCTAGCAGTCAGAGAAATGCAAATCAAAACCACCCTAAGATACCATCTCACTCCAGTAAGATTGGCAGCCATTAGGAAGTCAAACAGCAACAAGTGCTGGCGAGGATGTGGGGAAAAGGGTACTCTTGTACATTGCTGGTGGGACTGCAATTTGGTGCGGCCAATTTGGAAAGCAGTATGGAGATTTCTTGGAAAGCTCAGAATGGAACCACCATTTGATCCAGCTATTCCCCTACTCGGTCTATTCCCTAAAGACCTAAAAAGAGCACACTATAGGGACACTGCTACATCCATGTTCATAGCAGCACAATTCACAATAGCAAGACTGTGGAACCAACCTAGATGCCCTTCAATAGACGAATGGATAAAAAAAAATGTGGCATTTATACACAATGGAGTATTACTCTGCATTAAGAAATGACAAAATCATAGAATTTGGAGGGAAATGGATGGCATTAGAGCAGATTATGCTAAGTGAAGCTAGCCAATCCCTTAAAAACAAATGCCAAATGTCTTCTTTGATATAAGGAGAGTAACTAAGAACAGAGTAGGGATGAAGAGCATGAGAAGAAGATTAACATTAAACAGGGATGAGAGGTGGGAGGGAAAGGGAGAGAGAAGGGAAATTGCATGTAAATGGAAGGAGACCCTCAGGGGCATACAAAGTTACATACAAGAGGAAGTGAGGGGAAAGGAGGAAAAATATAAGGGGGAGAAATGAACTACAGTAGAGGGGGGTAGAGAGAGAAGAGGGGAGGGGAGGGGGGAGGGGGGATAGTAGAGGATAGGAAAGGCAGCAGAATACAACAGACACCAGAATGGCAATATGTAAATCAATGGTTCTGCAACTGATGTGATTCTGCAATCTGTATATGGGGTAAAAATGGGAGCTCATATCCCACTTGAATCAAAGTGTGAAATATGATATATCAAGAACTATGTAATGTTTTGAACAACCTACAATAAAAATTAATTTAAAAAAAAGAATGGAAGGAAAGATTAAAAAAAAATATGTAGATGGGTATTTAATTTTACAATGCTTTCCAAAGCTACACTTAATACATTTTATTTATTTTTGTTTGTTTGTTTTTCATATTTTATTCAGTTTTTCATTGCTTTTATTGGTTGTTCAAAACATTACAAAGCTCTTGACATATCATATTTCATACATGAGATTCAAGTGGGTTATGAACTCCCATTTTTACCCCAAATACAGATTGCAGAATCATATCGGTTACACATCCACATTTTAACATAATGCCATAATATTCTGCTACCTTTCCTATCCTCTACTATCCCCTTCCCCTCCCCTCCCATCTTCTCTCTCTACCCCATCTACTGTAATTCATTTCTCTCCTTGTTTATTTTCCCATTCCCCTCACAACCTCTTATATGTAATTTTGTATAACAATGAGGGTCTCCTTCCATTTCCATGCAATTTCCCTTTTCTCTCCCTTTCCCTCCCACCTCATCTCTCTGTTTAATGTTAATCTTTTCCTCCTGCTCTTCCTCCCTGCCCTGTTCTTAGTTGCTCTCATTATATCAAAGGAGACATTTGGCATTTGTTTTTTAGGGATTGACTAGCTTCACTTAGCATAATCTGCTCTAGTGCCATCCATTTCCCTGCAAAGTCCATGATTTTGTCATTTTTTAGTGCTGCATAATACTCCATGGTGTATAAATGCCACATTTTTTTTATCCATTCATCTATTGAAGGGCATCTGGGTTGGTTCCACAGTCTAGCTATTGTGAATTGTGCTGCTATGAACATCGATGTGGCAGTGTCCCTATAGTACGCTCTTTTAAGGTCTTCAGGGAATAGTACGAGAAGGGCAATAGCTGGGTCAAATGGTGGTTCCATTCCCAGCTTTCCCAGGAATCTCCATATTGCTTTCCAAATTGGCCGCACCAATTTGCAGTCCCACCGGCAATGTATAAGAGTACCCTTTTCCCCACATCCTCGCCAGCACTTGTTGTTGTTTGACGTCAGAATGGCTGCCAATCTTACTGGAGTGAGATGGTATCTTAGGGTGGTTTTGATTTGCATTCCTCTGACTGCTAGAGATGGTGAGCATTTTTTCATGAACTTGTTGATTGATTGTATGTCCTCCTCTGAGAAGTGTCTGTTCAGGTCCTTGGCCCATTTGTTGATTGGGTTATTTGTTATCTTATTGTCTAATTTTTTGAGTTCTTTGTATACTCTGGATATTAGGGCTCTATCTGAAGTGTGAGGAGTAAAAAATTGTTCCCAGGATGTAGGCTCCCTATTTACCTCTCTTATTGTTTCTCTTGCTGAGAAAAAACTTTTTAGTTTAAGTAAGTCCCATTTGTTGATTCTTGTTATTAACTCTTGTGCTATGGGTGTCCTATTAAGGAATTTGGAGCCCGACCCCACAATATGTAGATGGGAGCCAACTTTTTCTTCTATCAGACGCAGAGTCTCTGATTTGATATCAAGCTCCTTGATCCATTTTGAGTTAACTTTTGTGCATGGTGAGAGGAGGGGATTTAGTTTCATTTTGTTGCATATGGATTTCCAGTTTTCCCAACACCATTTGTTGAAGATGCTATCCTTCCTCCATTGCATGCTTTTAGCCCCTTTATCAAATATAAGATAGTTGTAACTTTGTGGATTAGTGTCTGTGTCCTCTATTCTGTACCATTGGTCCACCCGCCTGTTTTGGTACCAGTACCATGCTGTTTTTGTTACTATTGCTCTGTAATATAGTTTGAAATCTGGTATCGCTATACCGCCTGATTCACACTTCCTGCTTAGAATTGCTTTTGCTGTTCTGGGTCTTTTATTTTTCCATATGAATTTCATTATTGCTTTATCTATTTCTACAAGAAATGCCTTTGGGATTTTGATTGGCATTGCATTAAACCTATAGTGAACTTTTGGTAATATCGCCATTTTGATGATGTTAGTTCTGCCTATCCATGAACAGGGTATATTTTTCCATCTTCTAAGATCTTCATCTATTTCTCTCTTTAGGGTTCTGTAGTTTTCATTGTATAAGTCTTTCACTACTTTTGTTAGGTTGATTCCCAAGTATTTTATTTTTTTTGAGGATATTGTGAATGGAGTGGTTGTCCTCATTTCAGAGGATTTGTCGCTGATATACAGGAATGCCTTTGATTTATGCGTGTTGATTTTATAGCCTGCCACTTTGCTGAATTCATTTATTAGCTCTAATAGTTTCTTTGTAGACCCTTTTGGGTCTGCTAGGTATAGAATCATGTCATCTACAAATAGTGATAATTTGAGTTCTTCTTTTCCTATTTTTATGCCTTTAATTTCTTTCGTCTGTCTAATTGCTCTGGCCAGTGTTTCGAGAACTATATTGAATAGAAGTGGTGATAGAGGGCATCCCTGTCTTGTTCCAGATTTTAGAGGGAATGCCTTCAATTTTTCTCCATTCAGAATGATGCTAGCCTGAGGCTTAGCATAGATAGCTTTTACAATGTTGAGGTAAGTTCCTGTTATCCCTAGTTTTTCTAATGTTTTGAACATAAAGGGATGCTGTACTTTGTCAAATGCTTTTTCTGCGTCTATCGAGATGATCATATGGTTCTTATTTTAAGTCTATTGATGTGGTGAATACATTTATTGATTTCCATATATTGAACCATCCTTGCATCCCAGGGATGAATCCTACTTGATCATGGTACACAATTTTTTTGATGTGCCTTTGTATCCGATTTGCCAGAATTTTACTGAGGATTTTTGTATCTAGGTTCATTAGAGATATTGGTCTGTAGTTTTCTTTCTTTGAGGTGTCTTTGTCTGGTTTCGGAATCAGGGTGATGTTGGCCTCATAGAATGAATTTGGCAGCGCTCCCTCTTTTTCTATTTTCTGAAATAACTTGAAAAGTATTGGTATTAATTCTTCTTTAAAGGTTTTGTAAAACTCCACTGTATACCCATCCGGTCCTGGGCTTTTCTTGGTTGGTAGTCTTTTGATTGCTTCTTCTATTTCATCCATTGATATTGATCTGTTCAAATTGTTTATATCCTCCTGACTCATTCTGGGCAAATCATATTACTTAAGAAATTCATCGATGTCTTCACTATCTTCTATTTTATTTGAATATAGGTTTTCAAAATAATTTCTAATTGTCTTCTGTATTTCTGTAGCATCTGTTGTGATATTGCCTTTTTCATCCCGTATGTTAGTAATTTGAGTTCTCTCCTCTCTTCTCTTCGTTAGCATGGCTAAGGGTCTGTTGATCTTATTTATTTTTTCGAAGATCCAACTTTTAGTTTTGTTAATTTTTTCAATAGTTTCTTTTGTTTCAATTTCATTGATTTCCGATCTGATTTTAATTATTTCTTGCCTTCTGCTACATTTGCTCTTGTTTTGCTCTTCCTTTTCTAGGGCTTTGAGATGAAGTGTGAGCTCATTTATTTGTTGTTTTTTTCTTTTTTTGAGGAATAACCTTAAGGCGATGAATTTCCCTCTTAAAACTGCTTTCATTGTGTCCCATAGATTCCAATATGTTGTGTCTGTATTTTCATTTATCTCTAAGAATTTTTTGATTTCCTCCTTTATGTCTTCTGTATCCCATTGATTATTCAGTAACATAGTGTTCATTTTCCATGTGATGTAGGATTTTTCCTTCCTTCTTTTATCATTGATATCCAGTTTCATTCCATTATGATCAGATAAAATGCATGGTATTATCTCCACCCTTTTATATTTACTGAGGGTTGCCCTATGGCATAATATATGGTCTATTTTTGAGAAGGATCCATGAAAAAAGTATATTCACTTGATGATGGTTGATATATTCTATATATGTCAGTTAAGTCTAGGTTATTGATTGTGATATTGAGTTCTATAGCTTCTTTATTCAACTTTTGTTTGGAGGATCTGTCCAATGGTGAGAGAGGTGTATTGATGTCACCCATAATTATTGTGTTGTGGTCTATTTGATTTTTGAACTTGAGGAGAATTTATTTTATGAACTTTGCAGCACCATTATTTGGTGCATAAATATTGATAATTGTCATGTCTTGTTGGTGAATGGTTCCTTTTAACACTATATAATGTCCTTCCTTATCCTTTTTGATTAACTTCGTCTTGAAGTTGATATTATTCAAGATGAGGATGGCCACCCCTGCTTGCTTACGAGGACCATGTGTGTGGTATATTTTTTCCCAACCTTTCACCTTCAGCCTGTGTATGTCTTTTCCAATCAGATGTGTCTCCTGGAGGCAGCATATTGTTGGATTTGTTCTTTTAATCCATGTTACCAGCCTATGTCGCTTTATTGGAGAGTTTAAGCCATTAACATTTAGAGTTACTATTGATATATGGTTTGTACTTTCAGCTATGTTTGATTATTTATCTTTTTTTTTTTAATTTAGTTTGTTTCTCCATGATTAACTTTCCCCCCACCCTCTGTCTTTACTGAGGCACTTCCCACTGATGGTTTTGGTTATTGCTTTTCATTTCTTCCTCATGTAGTGTTTTGCTCAAGATGCTTTGAAATGCTGGTTTTCTGGCTGCAAATTCTTTTAACTTTTGTTTATCATGAAAGATTTTTATTTCATTGTCGTACCTGAAGCTTAATTTTGCTGGATACAGAATTCTTGGTTGGCATCCCTTGTCTTTCAGTGTTTGAAATACGTTGTTCCAGGATCTTCTCGCTTTCAGCGTCTGTGATGAAAAATCCGTTGTTAACCTTATTGGTTTACCCCTGAATGTAATCTGCCTCCTTTCTCTTGTAGCTTTTAATATTTTCTCTTTGTTCTGTATATTGGATACCTTCCTAACAATGTGTCTTGGCGTTGGTCTACTGTGATTTTGTATGCTCAGTGTCGTGTATACATCTACAATTTGTATATCCGTTTCCTTTTTTATTTCTGGAAAGTTTTCTGTAATTATTTCATTCAACAGATTACTCATTCCCTTGGTTTGAATCTCTATACCTTCCTCTATCCCGATGACTCTTAAGTTTGGTTTTTTTATGTTATCCCATATCTCTTGGATGTTTTTCTCGTGATTTTTTACCAGCCTTTCTGAGTTGGCTAGACTCTTTTCAAGATGATATATTTTGTCTTCATTATCTGACGTTCTGGCTTCTACTTGCTCCATTCTGTTAGTGATACTCTCATTTGAGTTAATTTGGTTTATAGTTTCCTTCATTTCTAGAATTATTGTTTGATATTTTTTTATAATCTCTGTCTCCTGATAAAGATGCTTAACTTCTTCTTTTATCTGTTTATGTAATTCATTTTCAATGTGTTCTTTCACTGTTTGAATTTGCTGTCTCGTATCCTCTTTAAGGTTCCATTCCATCCGTCTAAGGTATTCCTTGAGTTCTTTATTTGACCATTTTTCTGATGACTCTAGGTCCTCCTGAATATTTAGGCTGTCCTGCATTGTTTGTACTCCTTTTCTTCCTTGCTTTTTCATGGTGCTCCTGTTACTTCTTGTTCTGTTTGACTGCTGAGTTACTGTTTACTCCTATAAATTTATTTGATGCTTGAGAGGAAAGGTATTAGAAGGGAAGGGAAGAAGTCACTAAAGAGAATGTGAGTAAGCAGGTAGAATTCAAGGAAGGGGGAATAAGAAAATTGAAAAGAAATAAAAAGACAAAAGAAAAAATAGAAAAGAAAAAAATTTAAAAAAATAATAAAAAAAATAAAAATTTAAATTTAAAAAAAATTAAAAACAATAAAAAAATGAAAATGAAAAAAAACCCAAATTAAAAAAAATAATAATAATTGCAGTCTTAGAGTTTGATTAACTTCTCTTCCAGTAGGTGGAGCTGTGCCCACCGGGCCAAGCTTCTCCTCTCAATATGCGGGAACCAATCACTGTGCAGGAGCTCCTCCTCCCAGACTGGGCGGGTCTCCAATCCTGAGTGCCTAGGGCCTTCTCTTGTGTCTAGTCACTTCCCTACTTTTCCTCAAGCCAGGCCCCGCTCACCGGTGACGCTCACCACAATACTGGCTACACGCCAGGTCTGCTGCTCCCGGGAGCCCTGTTTTCATGAACGACTGGGCACACTCTCCCTGTTTGCCATTCCCTCAAACCCTAAGTTTGTAGAGCTTGGGGCTGAGAACCCTCAGCAAATTTTGCTTGCCCTCCGGTAGCCACGCCCCCAGTAGCTGGTGTAAGAGACCTTAGTTGTCAGCACTGGTGGGAGCGGCAGCCAGGAGTTCCGCACTGCGGGTCCTGTGCCACTCCTGATTCCCTCGGTCTGGCTATCGCGCTCACGGGAGAGCTGAGAGGGGCCCTTAAGGTTTCCCCGCTGTGTGGAGAGGGAAGGCTAGGGGGTTACACGCCTGTCGCCGCTAGTTTCAATGAAGTTATCTCCTCCACCGCATTCTGGTGATGTCAGTTCTCTGCCATGGTGGTATCCCACGTAAATGGTGACAGTTCGTTCCCTTTGCTGGGTGACCAATGCAACGGGTGGGTCCTGACTGTCTCTCCCAAGCCCCCTTTCAATCCTGTGGCCACTGCCTATGCAGGCTGGATAACCTCAGTAGGATCAGAAGGGCCGACCAGTTGTTTCAGCGGGATCGTTTAGTGCTGAGTCACAGCAGTTTGTCTGCGAGAAGCAGGCGAACGGAGCTTGAATTCAGCCGATCCGGGCTGGGTGTGTGTTCTGAGAGGCCCAGAATGTTCGTCCCAGAACCATGTCAGCTCAGCATTGCCTAGTGATCCTGAGCAAACAGCACTTAGACGGTTTACGACTCCCTATGCCCACGCAGCCGAAGAGGTCAGAGACTTGATCTCTCCGCGCCCGCCGCCATGTTCCAACATTTTCTATTTCTTAAAAGAATATTAAACATACATTTTTATGTTGGGAATGTAATAATTCTATCAGGTATATTTTCAGGTCAAATATTTATATTTCTTCTGGTTCTTTCTCTTTATGCTTCAATTCTTTATGTGTGTGTGTTATTTTTATTGTGGCTATATTTTAAAACTTTGTGAAAATTATTTAAGACCTGGTTTGAAAGCAAGTTCCATAGGGAGGACTGAATTTGTTTCAGCTATATTCACTGGCAGTCTATCAACAAGAATCACTTTAAACTAAAATTTTAGCTAAATACTTTAACCTCTTTGAGAGGCTTTATTTTGGACTACAAACCTATTGAAGACTTGTTTATGGTTATAAATTTTAAGACTTTTTTCTTTTATTCCCTTCCCCTATTGAACTCTTAAGCTTGAGATGGGCAATTTTTGTAACTGCCTGGTAAGGTGTTGATGATGAGAATAAGTGGTTTGTTTCTTGGTCATACTTAAATTGAATGTATGGCCATTTGGAATATAACATTCTGTGAGGCATGAGAAGGTTGAAGGGGAGGGGATTCCTGCTAGACTCATCTTTTTGGACTGGCCCTACACTGTGTACCCTGCAGCCACAAATTCCCAAACTCAAGGTCATCCAATTTGGCAAACAAGAGAAAGTTAGTAGTGAATTCTGTTTACTAATTCTAGGTACCTAAAAGCTAAAAGCAAATTTTCTCCTTGCTCCTGTGTTCCTGGATTTTACTAGTTTTTGACCTCTAGCTAGTCCCAGCCAATATGCCAGTCAATGATACATTTCCTAACAAGTTTTATAGCCAGTATATTAGCAGGAGGAATTGCCAGAATCCTTAGACTGTTCTGCTGAAATTGAAACTCTCACACTTTCTTTATACAAGAATAGTATTTCTAAGGTTCACATTCAATCAAGTCCCTCTCCTATTTAAAACCTGATGTGAACTCCACATTGCCCTATGCAAAAACCCCACAGCTTTAGCATGGCTTACAAGCCCCCTCCATCTTGCTCCTGATCTCTCCAGGCTCCTTTCTTATCAGTCTTCTCCCATGCACCTTCGTTTTGCTGAAGCTAAATTTAAGTCATCAGAAAAACCCATGGTCTCTTCCCTGGTAGGTTTTCTTATGCTATTATCACTCCTTCCTTCTAAACTTCTTTCCTTTTTGCTCCCATACTGTACCTTTCCTTCCCTAACTCCTGGAATTCATATTCAGATTTCAGTTTAAATGTTACTTTTCCTGGATGTCTGGATTAGGGGTCCTTCCTCTGTGCTTCTGTTTTATCTTTGTAGTGAAGCTGCACATTTGCAGGTCTGTGTTCTTTGAGATTCAGGAGTATGCCTTGCATCCCTATGCTAGAAATTGTAGGCAGAGTGCCTGATACCCAGTAGGGCTACAATGCTGATACTTTTTTAAAAATATATATTTTTAGGAGTAGATGGACACAACACAATGCTTTTATTTTTATATGGTGCTGAGGATCGAACCCGGGTCCCGCCCGTGCTAGGCGAGCACTCTACCGCTGAGCCACAATCCCAGCCCCTAATACTGGTACGTTTTAATAAACTGTTGTCAGAAGAGCATCATCATCGTGGTGAATGTCAGGAGACAGGGGTATTAAGAGCAGAAATTATCATGAACACGACCGGCTCTAGACGTGGTCATCAGAAGCAGAAGCTGGGTGCCAGGTGGACACAGTTGTCTAAGGACCTCACTGGTACAGTTCAGCAGATGCAACAGGTCCTGTAGGCGTGGACAGATCCAACCAAGGGAGGCTGGAGGAGAAGTGGAAGAAATGGCAGATGTGTCTGGATTGCTAATTACGCTCATTTGTGAACAACTTTGAACCACCCCATGGAGCCTCCCAGAAATCTTGAGTGACCTTTCACAGAGCATTAGAGGTCTGGTTAGAAAAGGAAAGCCAAAAGTGTGCAAAGGGGTTTATTGCTTCATTTGTATCTGTAGGTGGGTGAGATCCAGAAAAAAAATCAGTTTGTACCCAGATGGCAATGACATCATCAACATGTCCCCCCACCATTTTGCCAACTTGTGGAAGAAGGGGAAAGTTAACAAAATATTAACTTCACAGGATAAGAAGTGCCCCATGCTGAACAACCTGACTCCTCCTGATGGTAACAAAAGCGCTTAACCCAATTGCTACTTCTCCCACTGCCCCTGCCCACAAGGGACCCCAAAGTATAACAAAACGCATGGGATGGGTGGAGCTACTGGCTTGCCAACACTTTTAGCTACATCATGTATGCTTATTTATCTTTCCATAGGTTTGTTTTACCTTTTAGTCTTCTATAGGGCCATGTTTCCTCCCAGCTGGAGAAGTTAGAGGGCTACAAGTCTGGATCTGAGAAGTGGGATGGTGAAAGCAAAACCTGGGAATCTTGAGGCCAAACCAGAACTTGTGTGTGAAATAAGAAGTCCCAATTCTTCTTGAGGGAAAACCAGATTCCTCCCGTGCTCAAGCTCCGTTGAGTTTTTATCGTGCTCTAGACTCAACGGCCCCTGATAAAGCTATCATAATCGGTTCAAGCAGGTTAGTTAATGAGTGAACCCAGCCGGCTTCCTGATGGGGAGATGTTCTGTATTCTGTCTAAAAGGGACAGCATTTCTTAGCTCTAGCTTCCTAAGTTCTAAGTTCTTGAGTTCTAAGCCCCATTTTATAACATTTGTGGTTGTCCAAGAAACATCAATAATCTGGATTTTTAAATATTGGTTCAAAACTCATATTTAACTCTTTGAAGACAGATGGAGCATTCTGAGTTCCTTAGATTCTGGTTGACAAATCATGACTTGAATACCCTGAGCCAACTCAGTCAGGACCCCAACTCCAATAGCCTTCGGAGAGGAACTCTTTCATTATGAAATCTCTTCTTTCCTCTCACAATCCCCTGAGTCAGTTTGTAATGTCATAAACCTGGACTGTCTCTTAAAGGAAGTAAATTTGAGTTTTTTCCACCTAGGTCCAGTGGATCACAGCATACCCCTGGCCATAGAATCTTTAAGGGGGGGGCGGTGTAGAGAAACAGGAGAGCAACAGAAAAAAATTAGAAATGAATAAAGGAAGCAGCTTTTTCTGAGAATAGAGTCACAGTATCCCAATGGGCCTGTACGTATTCCAGGAAAGGACAATATAGAGACAAGATAAAGCTATCTGTGTAATCCTAATGCTGCATTCATCCCAACCAGGTACATGCCCTTGAACTAGAGGTCCTGCGCATGGCGTCTGTTTACAAATTAGGCAATTGGAGGTGTCTAAAAGTATTCATCTCTTTTACTACTTCCTTCAGTATGTATAATATTAGCAAAATGTCCCAATGGCTGGTAAATCATCTTTAATTCCTTTGGAACTCATCGTAGTAATGTTAACCATGATGGATTCTTGTGGTATTTAAAGAACTAGATTGTCAATTAGCTTTTATGAGATACATCACAGTCATCAGCCTCGTATCAGACCTCCTTTTCCAAAGAAGCCAGTTATTAAAATGTACAATAATTTGCTTTTATTATAATCTATCTAAAAGCCAAAGCTAGTCTCCAAAATAATTTAAAGTTTTAAGTTGCAATCTAAGAGACCTTTACTTCAAAATGACTGCATAATGTAGTGTCACCATTCTTGGTTAATTATTTTGCAGAGTGTGAATTTCAGTTAATCGTTTTCTGCAAGGACCAAATAACATAGGTGCTTCCTAATAGCCTCTCCGGGAATTACTACTGTCCTTTCAGAAGCTAATTAATCAAGCCATGCTCGTAAAAACTTAAGTAACTACCCACCGGGGTAAGTGTCCCCTGAGGCCTCCCTACTACTGGAAATCACTTGCCCATGTGTTGACCTTGGCAGAGAGAAGGGCAGTGAGTCAACTTGACTTGGCACAGTACCCGCCAGGGACCTTCCATGCCATCTAGCATGGTCATCTGTTCAGGACAATCTGGAACTTTAAAACCTCATCTTTACTGCTAGTGCCCTTCAGAAGCTACCTGCGGCTTGAGGAGCAAGGATGGATGGTCTCTCATAAAACAGGGAAAAAATAAGGAAAACCCAAGTTCTTTTTTGAATTAGACAAATAGCTGTGGGTTCAATTTAATCACCATTTTGCCACATCCTTGGGGAAAACCAAATCACAGAAATGCTGTCTCTACTCTTCAGCAATGCATGGCGCCACTGTATAGACAAATAAACTCAAGTTAATGGCAGAAGGAGGCAGAGTGTAGCTCTGGTCTCTGTGGCCCTACTATCAAAGTTATCTCATTGAACTACAATTCAAGAAAACTTGTCATTGTGTGTATCTTCCCAATAACCTGAAAATGTCTTTAAGGCAAAAATCATTCAACTCTGCATCTGCACTATCTTGCTCAGTGCTGGATATATATTTGTTTAAATGTATAATAATAATCACAACAACTAACATTTAATGAACATATAATAAAAGCAGGCTATAGATTAGATTCTTTACAAGTGTCTCATATAATCCTTCCAACAATCTTACAAGCAATGCATGTTTATTTTTTTCCATTATTGATAAGAAAATTGAGGCTTGGAAAGACCAGAGTAATTTGTCCCAAGTCCAACCACTGTTAAGTGGCAGATCTAACGATGGATCCTCATTATCACTGACACATAAGTTTGTAATTTTGACCATGTACATTATCTTCTCAAGAGATACTCTAGAAAGCTTCACAAAGACACACACACACACACACACACACACACACAAAAGAGAATGATCTATTCCAAATTGAAGCAGGAGAGAGAAGGGGCCAATGTACCATAAAATTCTAGAAGTCATGGATATTGTGGTCTCTGAGCTAGTCCTTGAAGGCAGGAGGGTCTTCATCAACATTCCTACCTGGAGAAGACTCCTGAAGAAGGCAGGAAAGAGAGGCTGAGTATTGTTGTGAAACTATGAGTCGGAGGTATGAATGGATTGGCTCCACCCCACCGTTTACCCCTAGAACCTCTGTGTTGACCTGACAGAGCTCAAAGAAGCAGCCCCACTAATGCCATCATCTAAACTCATCAGCCCATTGACATTAACTCAAATGCAGTACTAGCTAAATCAGTGCACACTATTTCCCTGTGAGCACGTACACACACACATGTACACCATGATGGCCTTGCAGGGAGAGAAACAAGAGCTCAGTGGTCCACAGCCTCTGGTCAAGGCAGATAACATATTTTGGGCCTAATTCAAACCTCTCATGTGTCAATAACTCTTACTGATGGGTACCTCAAAATGAATGTCCTTGGCTTGTCTTTATCAAGCCTCTCCCAGCCATGCTCAGAATTATGGGTCAATGTTAGAAGGAGGAAGAATGGGAAGGGAAGGAACTGTCAAGAAAGGTATGTAAATGGGAGCAGTCTCATGGCCAGGGCACCTGCACATTATTTATCAGTCAGTTTGTTTACATAACCACAATCCATTCTCTTGAATGCCCTAGGAAAAAAATGTATATACCAGATGGCTGAATTCAAAGTGTAGTATATGAGCTAAACACAAATAAGTAACTCTGTTATGTGGGGGAACCCCCTCTAACCCATCATTTTGCCAAAATGAACTCTGTGTGGTCGAGTGGCTCTCCCTAACCCTTCCTAAGATTAGTCTGAGCTGGCTCTGGAATATTTATTAAGGAGACCTTTCATTATAAAGCAGCCAAGTACCAGTTACCCGAAATATATGCAAGTTTTTAAAGTCTACATTCAAGGTTTAAAACCTTTTTGCTTATGAAAAATGTCCTACCTGGCCTCTCTCTGTCTCATTTGGGAGATTAAACGGTAGCTATATAGTTGAACTGCAATTCGCTTGGCTCTGAAGAAGCCATTATCATTGAAATTCAAGACCCTTGATCTAAGGTGTCTTGGAGAACTATAGTATGCTATATACTATATATTAAAGTGCAGAGTACAATGCAAAATTAGGCCTTGTAAAGAGTTACAGGAGAAAGCTTTGTATGAAACAAAATGATTGCCATAACAACTGATCTGCATGGGCTGTATGTCATCCAGGAAGTCTAAGGTATGGGTTCCCAATTCAGGGTACAGCTGGAATAGTCGAGAGTGTGGCAAGTAGGGTACTTTCTTCTGCTATAAAAATGGATTTTTTTCTCCTGAAAGAATAATGCAAGAATGTAACTGAAGCAGATGTGGCTTCAGTCTGGGAAGAACAAGGACAGTATAAGACAAAGAATTGTTCTAGAAAGGAGAGGATCTGGATGGGAAGAATGCAAAAGGATACAAAAGCAAAGAGTAGAATTTGTAAGGTCATTTCATACAAGAAGGAGCCTAAGCACAGGAAAGACAGAAGACAAGGACAAAAGAAAGAATATAATGACTTCATGAGACACATCTGCCATGGGAAGTACTGCATCCTGGTTGTAAAAAGTATCACAAGGTTCTTATTAAGGTAATGGTCCCTGTTTGCCTTCCTTTGATGCAGTTCAGATTGAATCATTAACCAATCTACTACTCTCTCACTATTAATTGTGTGCCTAAAACTTTGTCAGTCTCCATGGGGCATTATTCAATAAACCATAAAAGAGAATCACCAATTCTTGTTAGGAATACGTATTCCTGAACCCTCCTACAGACCCACTTTCTCAAAATTCCTCAGGACAAGCCTAGAAATCCATAGTTTTAAAAAAGCACCTCAAATGATTCTTGAACATTTGAACATTATTACCATATTTAACAACAAGGCAAATATAAGGTGTGGCCCCTGCCATCATGAAACATGCAGTCTAATTATAAAATCAATCAATGCTTAAGAATTTAGAGGTACTAAACACTGAAGATAATTACAATTCAAAAAATCTTCCAGGAAAAACTTCATAATCTCATTTTCCTACCCCAGCCAAATACAATTTTCATTTTTTTATGGTTTGGATATGAGTGAGGTGTCCTTTAAAAGCTCACATGTGAGAAAATGCAAGAAGGTTAAGAGGAGAAACGATTGGGTTGTAAGCATCTTATCCCAATCAGTAATTTAAACCCCCGGTAGGGATTAACTGAAGTGGAGGGTGTGGCTAGAGGTGGTGGGAATTGGGGCATGGCTTTGGGTATATATTTATATCTGGCCAGTAGAGTCTGTCTCTCTCTCTCTCTGCTTCCTGATCATGGTGATGCAAGCTGCCTTCTCCAACCATGATGTTCAGTCTCACCTTAAGCTCTGAGGAATAGAGCTAGCCTTCTATGGACTAAGACCTCTGAAACAGTGAGCCCTCAAATAAACTCTTCCTCCTCTATAATTGTGCTGGTGGGGTTCTTTAGTCACAGCAGCAAAAAAAAAAAAAAAAAAAAAAAAAAAAGCTGACTAAAACAATTTTGTTTGTAACTTGCAGATAACATTGTCCATTTTCTACTTTGTATTTATTTGTGTGCCTCCTCTTCTGTAACTTGAGTTTCTTGAGAACAGGATGATCTAATTCACCTCTCTGATTCATGAATGCTTGAAAGGATGATTTATGAGTGAAGGAGCTTCAAAGTCTCCTTAATTAAGAAAGCCTTCCCAATGTAAGAAAGCACTGACGTAAAGACAGAATTTTATCAAAGAGAGAGAAGAGAAAAGGGCATAGATAAGTAGGTATGGACAATTGCATAAGCAAAGTGATAGAAGCAAAGAAAGAGAATTGTATTTGCTGAAGTTCAAATGTATCAATGCTCAGAACAATATTATAGGTTCAAAAATATTTCAATTAAAATTCCATTTTAAATTACATTGAAAATATCAAATACATAGGGATAAATTTTAATAAACTGAAAATTTTAAAACACTGCTAAGAGAAATTAATGAAGTCCTAAATAAATGGAGAGATATACTATCTTCATGGATTAAAAGACTCAGTATTAGTAAGATGTCAGTTCAATGGGAAAAAGGAAACTTCTTCATCAAGTTTCTTAGAACAATATGATACACACACACACACCCAGGTATATATACTTACACTATGCACCCAAGTTAATTCAAAATAAATGTTAGTCTTAAGAAAAAAATAATAATGTTTCTAAGAGAAAATATGGAGAACTATCTTTATGGTTTTGGTGTAGGCAAAGATTCTTTGAAAACATATAAAAATATTAACCATAAAGAAAAATTATTACTTAGACTTCATAAGAATTTTAAAAATTATCCTGTCATCAGAAAATACCATTAAGAAATAAACATGCTAGAATAAAGACTGGAAAAATATTCACAATTATCTATCTGACTATAGATATTTTTTACAACTCAATTATAGAAAAATAAATGACCTATTTTTTTAAAAGGCAAAAAATATGAATAGCTATGTCATGAACAAAGATTTACAAATGGCCAATAGGCATACAAAAAAATCTCAATACTATTAGTCATCAGGGAAATGGAAATTAACACTACAATGAGACACTTCACTCTCATAGAATGGCTAAAATGAGAAAAAGATTGAAAGCTCCAAATATCGTAGAGGACATGAAGCAACCCAAACACGTGTATGTTGCTAACTAAAATTATAAATGATAAAATCACTTTAAAAGCAGTTTGAGTTTCTTAACCTTTTAATACATTTAAGTGCACATCTTATGATCCAGAAAATATACAAAGATATGTTTATCCAAGAGAAATGAAAATATATGTCCATAACAATAATTATAAACAAATGTTCTTAGGAACTTTATTCATAATAATACAAAACTGGAAACAGATGTCCATCAAAGTGAGTGTGCTCAACTGTGGAAAATTTATATAATGGGCTACTCCTCAGTGAGAGATACTATCAAATGGAAAAATCTCAAAAATATTCAATGAGTGAAAGAACACACAAACACAAATGTATACATGCGTGCACGTGCGTGCGCACACACACATACACACACACACAGTATTTTATTTTACATGAAATTCTAGAACTGGCAAAACTACCTATAATAAAGGAAGTTAAATGAATAACTTCTCTCGAAGAAAGGGACTGTATAGAAGGGGCAAAGATGAACTTTCCGAGTGACAGTTATGCTCTGTGTTTTAAAATGCTTGTGGGGTACACGAGTATAGGCATTTGTCAAAACAGTTCAAAGTGTACATTAAGATTTGAGTATGTTGCTGTTTGTAACCTATCACAACTTTATGCCCAAAATTTCTACATTATATAGAACAGAAAAGACTATGCTGTGATAAGAACACCTAAGTTTTGATGGATTAATACAACTAACATGTATTTCTTACTCAAAACGTACCGCTTATCTGGGTAACTCTCCAGGACATCTTTCCTTCCTGTTGTGACTTCAGTTGTGACCAGGTCCCTCTTACATTATGTCTAGGCATCTCATCATGAAGCCTCCTCCAGTTTCCTTGAATCATGCAAGGGCTTTGAACTATCTTTGCTTAGATGTGACATGAAGTCACTTCTTCTTACATCCTTTCGGTGAGGATCAGTCACATGGTCCTGGTGAAATGCAAAGGATTGGGTAGTATAGACTTCCACATGCCAAAATGAAAGAAAGGATTAGCTAGATATTGGCAAACACTGCAAATATTTGCCACAGTTCCTATCCTTAGGGTCCTTCCTTTTTAGGAAAGAAGAATAAAACCTAACTTTCCATAAGCTGATTATTTCATCTCTGTGACTAGACCTAGTCTCAGGAAACAAAATGTCCTTCTTTCTACAAAGGGGAATTAAGTAAGCGATTCATTCGTTTCCCTTCTCCAACCATGACTGAGCTAATACTTCCTCGTAGACAGAAGTAAAGAATTCTGTAAATGCACCGGAGGAAAATGTAACAGAGAACAAATTTGTGAAATCAACTGAAGAAGTCAGAGCAGATGCGCATTCAAGTTCAGCAGGAAGGAAACACATGGATTGCTGAGGTACCTCTGAGGGACAGAAAGTGACAAATGACAGACCAATCTGGTCCAAAATAAATTATGATTGGGGATAATGGCCATACCGAACTCATGCGGCTGCGGAAAAATTAGACATTATGAAAGGAAAAAGCAGTGTTTATCTGGTCTAGCATGACAGTTTGTTGCTTGCCAAAAATCTTTTATATCCCTAAGACTTTCTGATTGTGTAGGTATGCTGAAGAAAGGCCCACTACAGCATGCAGAGAAAAAAAGGGGACAGAGGACAAAGTCTATTTTGCAATTATCTTTTGTGTTTGAAATTTGTACAAAAGGTCTTGAATACTAGAACAATTAGAAGAGGAAAAAAATATGTTTGGCAGATCAAACAGGTGAGATATTAGGGACTATTTAAAATGTCTGGGAGACACTGCTGATTAATTTTGGCTGAAACTTGAAAAGCAGGCTCTCTTTCTAAACCAACGTGTGGAATTTTCTGATCCTGTAAGCACCTTTATAGTTCAGTGATACCAGGAACAGTCAGAAATTAGGTTGTATAACTGTTCCCACAAATTGCTCAAAGGTTACCTCTTGTACAGTAGAAAGGGACTCAGGTTGCATAATTATTGAAGCCCAGCTCAGAGAAGGAACACATAGAATATTAATATCCCTGAAGAATTTCCATCCACTTGGGAAGAGAGAGAAAGCTTGATTGCAGGATGGGTTGAGAATGTGTAGCATGCAAACATATCATCAGTGTTGTTGATCTAGTGCCTGCTCCACTCATTCTAGAAAATTGCAGGAGAATGATTGCAGGGTGCTAAAGAAAGGCTGTCAGCTGCGAACCTGGTGATTGACGTGACTTGTTTAAGTGTGTTCAACCAAAAACAATTTGGGGTGGCCAGACCTCCCTTTCCATCTTTGGGTATTATAATTGGAATAACCCATTTAGACCCTTGGCTGATATGCTAATCAGGACTATTTCTGTTCTAGGTAAAAGAGAACCCAGTTCAAGTTCCTTTTTCTTTTTTTTAAGGAAAAAGAGAGAATTTATATAATATACCTGAAAATTTCAGATATAAAAAATTCAAGTAGAGATATATCCAAGCCTTCAAATGATTTATACCCAATCTGCCTCCAAATCTTAGTTCTGCTGTCTTGTGCACAGTTTTACTTTCAGTTACTTGTAATGTAAAGGTGACAGCAGTACTCCCAGGTCTACATTCTCACAGCTTCACATCTGTTTTCTGATAGATTCCATGCAGATGCCTGACTCATAACTCTTTTTTAACCAGTATCTCCATTTTGGTATAAGGAAACAATTACTGTGGCCAAGCGCTATTACACTGATTGGCTAGGTTTGACTCACATGGCAACCCCTAAACTAACCTATGACTACTTTTGGTGCTCTGATTGGCCAAGCAAGAGTCACATGCTCCACCTGTGAACTGAGCAAAATTGGACTTGGAGGGGGGAAAGACATCCATTATAACTAAAGTTATCAGTGTGTCTTGATATTATATGATGGAAATAATTTCACATAAATTAATGTCAGGATTCATACCTAATTTTTAAAGTTACATATTCTGAGTATTAGGAAGACTATCTAAGGTCAAAAAACCAATTCCCAAATCTGGTATATTGCAGACAAATCTTAATATGAAAAATGGAGTGGAAGAGAGATGTGAGAGATCCTTCAATATTCTAGGGTTCAAAAATATTGACTTCATATTACAGATATTTTTGAATTAATGAGGTTTCTCCTACTTTCTTAAGGCTTTTAAGATTTGCATTTAGACTATCAGTTCCAATTCAGCCCTATAGTCTATATCTGACTACCCTCCTGCCAATAATAAGTATTAAGTATCAATACAATATTAAAAATGACTGTTTTAAATCACTAGAGACCAATAAGAAGCAAGGATAAACTTAAGGAGATATGATCCTCAAAAAGAAGGATGCAAACTAGGTGAGATTTACATGCCCTATTTTTCTCAAGGATCCTAACAAGTTTGCAGAGCACAGGGTAGACAGAGTAAAAATGACAATCTTACTGGGATGAAGAGTCAAAGAATGGAGTTTGAAGCTTCTACAATACAGCTGAAAATTGAGATTTGGGACTGGGATGTCCCAGAATGAAGAAGCCATAAATGGTGGATCCTTCGTATCTGTGTACAACTGCCTTGGAAACCTTAGATGACTCCTAAACTTCATGTTTGTGGAAATGCTCCCAGAAACCCAGCAGATAGCAACAGCTAGAAGTTTAAGTGGTGAGCGGAGAGTTTGTTAGCTATTGGTGCTGGGGAGACAAAGATTTCACTTTCAAATCCCATCAAGTTAGAGGAGTTTGTTTAATACTTTTTGTCATACTTTGAAACCTCAGAAGGGCCACACCTTAAGAATAAGGATTATATACTAGGACCAAAGAATATGTTGTTAAAATAGAGAAAAAATGAAATATACATGCCCTAACAAAAGCTAAACCCAAGCCTTCACAAAATCAAGATGATTCCCCAATAATTTAATTGCCTATTGCAATAAAGCCCGCAGTTTTGAAGAAGATAACACAATCTGATCTCTACAAGTATCATATAAAATACTCAGTATGCACTCAAAAATTACTAGACAAGCAAAGAATCAGGAAATGTGACCCAAAAAGAAAAAGAGTAAGCCACACAAGCAGACCCATAGAAAAATTAACAAAGATTTTTAAACTACTGTGTAAGTTCATTTTCTATTGCTATAACAAAATTCCTGAGGCTTGGCAGTATAATATATAAAGAAAAGAGATTTATTTAGCTTTCCGTTTTGGAGGCTGAAAGTCCAAGATTGGGTAACCCCATTGGCTCAGATTTTAGTGAGATCCTCATGGCAGATGGCATCACAGTGGTAGGAGCACATGTGGAAGGCATCAGGTGGTGAGAGAAGAAGTCAGAAAGATTCAGGAAAAGGCTCACTTTTTTTTTTAAATTGTATCAGTCTCTCAGAAACCAACCAGGATCATCGAGAACTACATTAATCTCTTCTGAAGGTGATATCCCCAGCAACCGAATTACTTCTCACTAGGTTTCACTTCTTGAAGCTTTAACACACTGGAGATGAAGCTTCCAGCGTATAAACTTTGGGGGCCAAACTCAAACCATATGCAAACTAGAGCAACCATGATGTTAAAATTTATAAAAAATTATGAATAAAGAAATGGTATATTCCACGAAAGACACGGCAACACTAAAAAACTGAACTTAAAAAACACAATATCTGAGATGGAAAACTCAACTGGATGGTGCTATAGACCAAATCATTTATATTCTCCCAAAATGCATATGTCAAAACTTAATCCCTAATGTGATGGCATTGTGAGATGGGGACATAGGGAAGTCGTTAGGTCATGCAAGTGGAGCCATCATTAATAGGGATTAATACCCTTATAGAAGAGACCCCAGAGGACTCACCTTCCCCTTTCACCATGAATGGACTCAGTGAAAAGACGCCATCTGGGAACTAAGGAGTGGGCCTCTGCCAGGCCCCAAATCTGATGACAACTGGTTCTTAAACTTCCCAGTCTCCAGAACTGTGAGAAATTTCTGTTGTTAATAAGCTCCCCAATTAACAATTATTGTTATAGCACCCTGAAACGATTAAGATAAATAGGTTTTAAGAGTCAATTGAAGAATAAACAAAGAAAAAAATCATATACTTAAAGGCAAACCAATAGAAATTATCTAAATTCAAAAGCTGCTGAAGCCCAAAGAGACATAAAAGGATTCAAAAAAATAAAATCTACGAGTCGTAGTATAATTTAAATGGTCCAACACATGCGACTCAGAGTATGTGAAGAGAAGGGGAGAGAGAGAAGGAGGACAGATAAATAGCTAATTTTTTTTCTAAGTTTAATGCAAAACATCAATTTTCATAACCAAGAAATTCGGGATATCTTAAGAAGAATAATTATAAAGAAAAATCATATATAGGCACATCATAATCAAACTCTTGAAAACAAAAAAAGAAAATCTTTAAACCAACCAGAGAGTAGGAAAACATCCATCATCCAAAGAAACCATAAGAATAATGGCTAATGTCTCATCTGCCATCATGGAGACCAGAGGACAGATGAAACAACTTGAATAGAGAAAAAGGGGGAGGAAAGTGTCAACATTGAGTTCTATCTTGTGAAAATAGCCTCCAGGGAGAAGGTAAAATAAATACATTTGCAGCTAAATGAAGGGGGAGAAAATTTGTCACCAGTAGACAATAAATGCTGAAGAGAAATGATACCAGATGGAAATTCAGATCTACGCCAAGGAATTAAAAGCACTAGAATGATAAACATGTGGGTAAATATAAAGTTATGTTTTCTTTTCTTAATTTATTGGAAAAAAACATATGGGCAGATATGATCTGACTGTGTCTCTCAAGGTATTCATCTGCCCATGAATCGAGATTTCTATTGCCAATCCAAGTCCTATAAATTGTTATGTCTGCCTAGTGTTACTTGGATCCATTTCTTGAATTGCTGGGGATACAAACTCTTTGAAAATCTTTCTGTGTATCTCACTTCCTGATAGAATAAAAGTAAAAGCTGCTTAAAGATGCCCTGAGTGCTCGAGTGGGGCACCTCAACTCCACTAGGACATGGGTATGGGCCAAAAGACAGCACCCTGGGTGGAGGGTTCGCTCAAGACAACTGTCTGTATCACACCAGGGCTCAGTGCTAATTCTACAGGCCAAGGGCCTAGAAACTGGAGAAACCATAGAGATTGAGCCAAGCTGCTTTCCTCTAGAATGGATTATACAGGGTTATCTTTTCAACATTCAACACACATTGACTGAATATCGACTTCTTGGCAGGAGCTGGGATAAGTATTCTTTGGGGGTAAAGTTGTGAAGCAGTCATTATCCTGTTCTCACAGGATTGTAGGAGAGAGGTGAATCAGGCATTGCACTAAGTGCTCATTACACATCAACTTATTCAACATTTGCAATATCCTGAGAGGAACAACTACTATCCCTATTTCCAAATGAGGAAAGAGAGGTTCTTGAAGTCTCAGCACATAGTAAAGAATAGAGGTAGGATTTAACCTCAAGCACTTGACCCTGAGGTCCAACTATAGATCACCACAATCAGAACCTACAGGGACATGAAGACCGAGCCTGGTGGGATCTGAGAATGAAGATTGCTTCCTCCAGGAGAATCAATTAAGCCTCCATGGAAAAGAGGAATGTGAATGGGCTTGAATGGTGGAATATGGACTTATATGGACTGGCATTCCATAAATGGAGTGCTTGAAGATCAAGACCAGGAGTGGCCATCCAGTGAGTGCTGGGGTCACTGAGGGTATGTCAAGCTCAGTGCTGAACGTTATACATAGGGACTTGGGACTGAATCAGACGTAATCCCAAAAGAGAGCCCAGCCCAGTACTTCACAGGTAGTGAGGGCAGATAGGTCCTCACTAAACCCATCATGGATGAAAATATAAACCAAATTAGTCTTTTGCCTGGAGTATAGCCACTTGTGAATCAAAAATACAAAGGCACTTTTCTTCCCTGCAGCGAAAACAAGATTTGTGCAATTTGAATAAACTTGTCAAATGTGAGCCCAGGTTGGCAGGGTCTTTCTTCAATGAAAGAGATGACTGTAGACACCCATGAAGGAAGAGAGGAATGCAGCAAAGTAAGTGACAGAAACTTGGCCAACACATTTGCCTATCACAAATATTACTAGGGCCGATATAGTCCTAATGCTAATTTTTAATTCTGAGGCTTTCATGTAGACAAATTCAATTACCCAAGACAGCAACCAGAAGCCATCTGAGACTCTTTTTCCATTTTCTACATCACATCAAGCATCGAGACTTACCAATATTGGCAAATTTAAAACAAACAAAAATAATTCCACTTCTTCCTGTATATTCACAAACTCCTCCCTCGGCTGCTGTTTGACTCCCAGCTCTCTGTGCCACAGCCTCCTAAGTGATTTTGTTGCTTCAAGTTCATTTCCCAATTGTTCCATTCTCTCCACTTCTGTCAAATCAGGCTTTCACAGTATAAAGCAATTTCCACCTTCTGTCTAAGGCCCTTCAGTGGCTTCTCACTGCATACAAGGTAGATTCCATAATGTGACATATAAGGCTCTTTGTGACCTCACTCACCTGCTCCCTGTGTTCCTCTCCATATACTACACTGAGCCCTTTTAGCTCCCTTGTATGCCCTGTTGTTTCCTACTGTCCTCTACTACCTGAAGGGCTCAGTTATAGCATCCCCAGTCCTAGAGAGGCCTCACTGTACCTTCTCCTTTGGGTGTCTACCAGCTCTGGAACTTAAAACCATCACAATAAATAATTTATATATATATATATATATATATATATATATATATATATATATATAAAAAAATAGCAGAAAGGCTTGTATTTCCTAAATAAATGAGGATCTTTTTCCTTTTGCTACCACCCTCCACCCATCTCTACTCTCTTCTCTGCACTTCTGTTTCCTTCTATGGCAGCCCCAGCATCACCTCCTGATCATTCTCCCAGACTCAGCACCCACTGACAGCCTTTCAAGAATGACTCTCACTCCCATTCCAGACAAGCATGTATTTCTCCAAAGGCACACATTCTCTTCCTCTTGTGGGGCCCCACCTTCATTCAGCTGGCACTGGTCAGTTTCACATCTCACAGGTAATGGAAGGGAAGTATCAGCGGGAACCATGCATGAGAATTCTGGGGACAGCCAAGGGAGAACACTACTTTGAAAAGTAAGCTGCTGGCAGCCAGAAATTTGTTTCTAGACTCTGATGGAGAACCACGAAGAGAGCTCCTCACAAATTCTTAAAGGGTCCAGTTGAGGGGTGTGGCTCACCCTGTGAGCCTGAACAAATTCAACTCAACAGATACTCACTGCACATTTATGAGGTTCCAGATGCGGATCCCCAGTCTCTGCTTTCTCTAAACTCCCACTGTGAGAAGTTGGCATGTCAATGAAGTAATGTTGCTACAGAAACTTCAAAGGAAAACACAGTGTAAGGTGTAAATAACTATTAACAAATAGGGGTATTTGCTTAAATATTTAGGAAATATTGAGTAAAAGGGAATAGGTTTCTTTACTCTTGGACTTCTTAGAACATTTAAAGTACCAGTTGTCACTGTGAAGCACTAAAAGAGGGGACTAGTTGCGGTATTCTCCTGATGTATTGACACAGAACTGTTCTTGGTTGGGATACACCTCTTTGGATGGCATTTTACCAAATACATTATAAAAAATATGACTATAGACCCTTATGATACTAGATCCCAGTGCAACAATTATAGAAGAGGCCCAGAGAGGTAAAAGATGACTATAGGGTAATTTCAGGGAAAGGTTCTCTCCGAATGACTACCCAAATGAGGTGTTTAAAGAATTTCAGCTAAGCTGAGGCAAGAAGGGAAAAGCATTCAGGACATATGTAACAATTTGCAAAAAAAGCTTGGAGATATGAGCTGCTGAGGAGCCAAAGCACGACACATGATCCTATGTTACTGAAGTGCAAAGTGCTAAGAAATACCGACAGGGAGATTAAACTGAGCAGGCCAGCAGGGGACAGACCAAAGAGGATATTTTAAACTAGGAAGGGGGCTTGAGCTTAATTGTTGCTTTGTCACATTGATTTCTTTATTGGCTAGTGGCATTCATTCACCTTATTTTATCTATTTATTCAACCAATATTTAGTGACTTTGTGAGGTACCACACTCCAGAGAGAGGAGGAATCTGGGGTGAATACAGGGGACACTGGAAATCAGTCACTGGCTGGAATCCCTAAGCTCCACAGACACACATAGCTTCCTCAAAGTCCAGCTTTGTCCACCATGATCACTACCATTCCAACTTGCTCCTCATGCCCTTGGTTGGGGGGAAAGGGGCCCAGAATTTTCAAACATCCTTGGGTCTGGGGTGGATAGATGAAGTCACCATTGTCTGTCACATCAGCTAGAGCAAAATTAATGACATGGATCATTGTCACTGAGGGGATGACCTGTTGAAATAATTGAAAGGAGACTTGCCTGAGAGAGAAGAATCATAGGAAGGCAGAAGTGAAAACAAAGCTCGAAGATAAATAGTACTGCCAGCAACAGCCTTTAATGACCTCAGCCCAGCAATGTGGAGATGACAGGAATTTGCAGCAAAAAGGGCTAGTGATTTATGCAGCACATGCCAGGAGGGTCCAGGCTGACGGCAGAGATGTGAATCATAAACCAAGGCAGATTATCTGTCAAGGTGGGATACTGTCTTTAAAAAACAAATGTTAGCAAAGAATGATTGGTGGCAGGCAAAAGGACTCCTTCTGTCTACCCAGGCGTGTGCCAACAGACTCTTTCTAATAGCCGAACATGGCCTCTCCACTAACTCCCTAATAAGTCTTAGGTCAGACAAAGAGGGGAAACAGGACCAACAGACAAAATGAGAGGAGATATCTCTATTGGATTAGTTGGACACATGGAACCCAAACCAAACACATGAAGACAGGCACCATCCTTTTTTTTTTTTTTTTCCCATCATTGTTGCAGCCTCCAAAGTGAAGGAGCACTTCTTTCCGCCTCTATGTCTGTGCATGTGAAATAAGACATTAGGCCCTCACCTTGTGCTCATTTCCTACTGCAGGCACAAGAATTCTTGTCTGCATGACCCAGTTTCAAGTGAGAGGCAATCAGCTTTGACACCTAAGAGCCTCTCAGCTTTGAGGAGTGCCCAATGGGAAGAAAGAACTTATAGACCCAGTAAGAAGAAGGCAACTGGTGATTCCTAGAGTGTGTTCTTATAACACTGGCCTTGGAGCTTCCACCACTAAACAGGCTTCCATGTTTCTAATGAAGTAACACAGACCATGTTCTTCTAAGAGGTGACTACAGTGGAGGTCTTCTTTTACTGGAAAGTATTCAGACCCAGTGAGTTCCCAGGAAAAGTAGCTGTTGAAAGGACCAAGCATTTTCCACACCCTCCACACATCTAATGTGACTCCATTCCTCTCATAAGCAGAGTAATGTCTCCTGTTGGAAGAAAAAAGAAATTCAGGCAATGCAGCTCACTGAGATTTATTAGATGTTCGCAACAGGGGGTTACCCCTGCCCCAGCATTGATGGTCAAAATTAAACATTGTAATTCAAAGAGTGGTCCTTTTCTTAAACTACTAGTTCTGCTCATGTGATATCTCAGACTGGAGTTAAATAGTTCAGTGACTTAGTAGACGGGTTCTTCTGGTCATGTACCCTTGACATAGGATCCTGCACAGATATGAAAGAACAAAGGTCTGTCCTTAAAGAGAATCTCCTCCACTCTGTTCATCACCAAAAGATGGCCATAGCATCACAAGAGAAATGTCTCTTTGTACTTGAGAACAATGACCTTCAATATCATTTTGGAACCTCACCCATCGGTAACTGAAGGAGCTTGTGTGTGTGTGTGTGTGTGTGTGTGTGTGTGTGTGTTTTGTTTTCCTACCTTGAGCAAAGTATTAAGGTTTGGGAACTGGGTGTCTCATCTGAAGATTGTAATTTAGCCACAATCCACTGTGTGACCTGGAGCAACCTAACCTCCAAGCCTCAGTTTTCTGCGTTGTACAATGGGAGTGTGGCTAGAGCTTATTAAATCCTACTGTAGTGCTTTATGATCAACAGTGCTTATATGTCTTCTCTTTCATCCTGGTTCTTTCTGTTTAATATTTTTGTTCCAGATTCTATGCAGATTCTGAGAAAGTTGCCCTTAAATGGCAAAACTTTACAACTATGGCTGTCGATGGTGCAGGGCTTGCCCTTTCCATGGTTACTGATGCATTAGACTTTGGGTTGTAGGTGTGACAGGTACAGTGGATTGTATGTCAGGCACCATACACAGTCGTTGACTAAGTGCTTCCATTGACTTTGGGTACTTTTCCTGTCTCCTTTGCAGGACTACTGGGGTACATCATAGATTTCAAATCTCTATATACAGATTTTCCTAAAACATTTGCTTTCCAAGTAAAGCCTTAACATTCAAGATGACTGCCCTCAGCTCAAAGTTGGCTTTCTGCCTAAATTTTGTGATCTCTCACTGAAGGTTTTCTGCAACCATAGCAATCATTCTCAAAAAAAAAAAAAAAAAATGCTTGTTGTTCATTCTTCTCTCCACTTAAGTCCTGTGGTTATAAAAAGGGTTTGAAAATTGGCAGCACAGTGATACATCAGCTCCTGGCAGCCAAACTAAATCATCTGCTATAATGTACCCTGCCTCCCAGTCCCTGTCTCCTGAGGAATCATAAGGGGCTTCATAGCATTTGTGTGTCTTTTTCCGGTTGTACCCTATATGCTGTCTTAGAAATGCCCCCATCATAAGCCAGGCCTAAGCCAATCAGTAGGTCCATTTTCCATAACCACTGAAGTTTGTTCACTAGTGGACATTACCACCTGACCAGAGCAATGTAATCTCATGGGATGGCCTTGTGCTAGTTAATACAATGAAACTGTTTTAATAAAAGGGCAGCAGCTGCTCCTCCTACCCATAGGTCCCCTTAGAAACACAGTTGGTAGTCCTGACTATAAGGTCTGATAAACTCAGTCTCATTGTACAATACCAGGTCATGGGCCTTCTGACTCTGGGAATCATTGGCACATAGCTCTCAAATTGACTCAGGAGTCTCTCAGGAGGAGTAGGGATTGATATTATAGGGTTTATCCATTTGTCTTTCAAGGAGGTAAAAGACATTTTCATTGTTCTTTTACTTTACTTTATAAAGTGTATGAAAGTCTGCCCAGACAGTCTCCAGCAGACTGTCTACATGCATGTAAACTGATACGCATCCTCAAGAATAAACCATGCTTTCTTCCTTATTGATATTGGTGTAGAGTGAGGTGGACACTTTTTGTTGGCAGGATTCTTATTTTATTTCCCCAACAGCCCTTTTGCTGGGAATGATGGCACAAAAACTCACTCTTCTCCTCCAGATTTAAAACTGGAAGCTGAGCTGCAGCCATTTTCACCCTGAGGGGAGAAGCTGTCTGAGAATAAGTCCAGCACCAAAGAACTAGGGCCAAGAACAATCGTAGTGTAACACACTTACAAATTTCTATATAAGAAGGGCTATATAGGCTCAGCTCTGCCCTGTTGCCAGAAGCCGCCCCACCCGCTTACATGATATTCTCACTGGGTCCAACAAGTGTGGAGGATCTTACTGCCTCAAACAGAACCAATTCCATCTCCACGCAGCCCTACTTACAACGAGCCCTTCATGCCTCCCCCCTTTCTTCCTCCATATTGAACCAACTATTGGATCTTGAGTATAAGCATGCACCTCTTTTCCTCAAGGGACCTCTAAATCAAAGTTGGATTCTCTATCCCACTGATCAATATGCTCCTCTCTAGGTGAAATTTCTAGCTATTTAGACACCTGGTACACAATCATTTCTTATTTAAAACCAAATCAATAAATGAGTAGTGTATTCTGTAATGAGGGTTAACGACAGAAATCCAGTTTTACCTTGTTATGATGTTAATGATCTCAGCATCCTACAAGTGCATCAGTCTCCTGTCATGGATTCTCAGTAGTCAATTGCCTGGAATACCAGGTTCAAAACTGGAGTGAAAGATTGTGGAAGAAAGTGAAGAAGCTTTGGTGAAAAGGTCAGAAGATACTGGACTCCATAACAGCTCAAGGCCAGGAGGTTCTTGTGGGCACACCCCCAGGGACTGCTGAAAACAGAAAAGCTTGAGCAAAGCTATTCTGTGCTTCATTCCAGTAAAGAAGAAGACAAATCAATGCTTTAATGGATGAAGAACACAGGCCTTCAAAACAGGTACTCTCTATATAAATTTCCGTTCAGTCTCTTATAGTTTGAGCTTGAGCAAGATATTTACCTAAAGCCCTCTCCTCATTAAAATGAAATTACCACCTACCTCTGGTGTATGGATATACACCAGTGTCTAACATATCCTATTGAAGAACCACTAGTATCATTTGTTACAATGTTATAATTATTATGATTATTTCTGATTTCTTGTGGCTTCTGGCCCAAAGAGCACCTCAGGGGGTGACTTTAATGATTCATTAGTAGAAGAAGAAAATATTGCTAACAATTTCAGATGGCATGCCTGATGATATTCTTGAGTTTGTAACTTATTTTTTGTTCCTACAAAGTTGTATGCCAACCAGATTATTTTTAAGACAAGTTATTATAAAAGAATGCTGAAGTGCAGTCATTCAGAAAGTAAAGGCAAACAAATAGCAACTCCCAGTTTCTCTTTTGGCTTATAGGTTCTCATACTAGGCTTCCTCAAAACAGGGTGCAGCATTTTAGGTGACCATAACCATGCTACCTGGAATATGGGCAACTGCACCTAGTACCTGGGAGCTGAGGCTTTGGGGAAGCTCTGGTTCCTTCTTCCTAGTTTTCTACAATCCTTGGGTTAATTCTAGATGGCACAGAAAAATTAAGAGTGCTACATCCTTTCCAGCATTTATTATTATTTGAATTCTTGACAGCTGCCATTATAACTGTGAGATGAAATCTCAGTGTGGTTTTGATTTGCATTTCTTTACTTGCTAATGATGTTGAACATTTTTTTTCATATATTTGTTGGTCATCTGTATTTCTTCTTTTGACACGTGTCTGTTTAATTCATTTGCCCATTTAATAATTGAGTTATTTGATTTGTTTGGTATAAAGTTTTTTTGAGCTCTTTATATATTCTATGTATTAATCTTCTATTAGAAAAGTAGCCAGCAAAGATTTTTTTTCCCATTCTGTAGGTTGTCTCTTCACATTTCTAATTGTTTTCTTTGTTGTGCATGCAGAAGCTATTTAATTTGATATTGTCACATTTATTAACACTTGTCATTATTTCCTAAGCTTTAGGGTTCCTACTGAGAAAGTCATTGTCTGTGCCTAAAATCTGGGGTTTTGGCCCTACTTATTCTTCTAAGAGTTGCGTAGTTTCTGGTTTATTTTTGAAGTCTTTGATCCATTTTGAGTTGATTTTTGTGCCTGGTGAGAGATTCTTCTTCATATGGATAACCAGATATCT
The DNA here is from genome assembly GCF_048772815.1 of Callospermophilus lateralis. Taxonomy (NCBI): domain Eukaryota; kingdom Metazoa; phylum Chordata; class Mammalia; order Rodentia; family Sciuridae; genus Callospermophilus; species Callospermophilus lateralis. The sequence goes on along the minus strand of NC_135322.1, from coordinate 22,726,986 downwards.
CAGCACCATTCATTAAAAAGGCTGTCTTTTCTCTAATATATGTTTTTGGCATCTTTCTCCAGGATTAGATGACTGTAAATGAATGCATTTGTCTTTGTGTATTCTATTCTGTACCATTGGTCTATGTGTCTTTTTATGCAAGTACCATACAGTGTAGTTACTATAGCTCTGTAGTATAATTTGAAATCAGGTATCATGATACCTCCAGCATTGATTTTTTTGGCTTAGAATTGCTTTGACTATTCTGGGTATTTATTTTTCCAAATAAATTTTAGGACTGTTTTCTAGTTCTGTGAAGAATGTCATTGGTATTTTGATAGGGATTGCAATGAAAATGGATATTGCTTTTGGTAGCATGGACATTTTAACTCAATATTTATCCTAAAGAATTAAAGTCATTTTACTACAGTGGTAAATGCATACCCCTGTTTATAGCAGCACAATTCACAGTAGTCAAACTATGGAACCCAGCCTAGGTGTCCATCAATGAATAATAAATAAAGAAAAGGTATATATAAACAATGGAATTTTATTCAGACATAAAAAAATGAAATGATGGTATTTTCAGGAAAATGAATGGAACTAGAGTCCATTATTTTAAGCAAAATAAGTCAAACTGAGAAGGTCAAGGGTTATATGTTTTCTCTTATATGTGGAAGCTAGAGAAGAAAAAAGAAAAATAGATGAGGGTGAAACTCTTAAAAATAAAAGGGAGATCAGGAGAGGAAAAGGACTCAGGGGTAGAATGTAGGTAGGGAAGGGAAAAGTGCTAGAGAGTGATATTGCCCAAATTATATTGTTATATAACATATGTAACAACAAATCCCATCAACAGGTACAACTGTAATGTATCAATAATAAAAATATGGAAAATAGTTTTTTTAAAAAAAGAAAAACTTTAAAAGAATCTATAAATATTAACATTTAAATTGTATTATATTGCATTGCATATTTCAAAATGCAGCACTGTGGAAATGAGAGAAAGAGAAAAAGAAAATGATAATCATATAGCTATTTCTCAAATACCATGGCTTTGCTTGTTCCTTTGATGTCCCTGTGTGGGGCTTTTGCCAAAATTGCACTAGCTGATTGTCTTTTTCATATAAAAATTTTCAAATAGGAAGTGAGTTCATAATTCCCAAATTAAAAACAAAACAAACAAATGAAAAAATGCTAACATCAAGCCTTCCTTAATATGAGCAATCCAAAAGAGGTTAGTCAGAATCAACAGAGGTCAGAAACATGAGCATCCTCTAGTTAAGAAACAGAGAGGCCTTGAATATATTGTTTAATGCTGTAAACCTGTGCTCTACTAAAGGTACATGATTCCTCTTCCGAGGGTGGTATCCGCCTGAGTTTACCTCAAGGCAGGAAGGGCCATGGAAGAAGCATAGAATCCCTGGCCTAATTGAGAGACCTGGGGTGACTCATCATACAGCTTCCAGATTTAAGATCCCACATGTTGAACAAGAAAGCTAAGCTAGACCAATTACTCTCATCTTGTAGATCTCCAATGGTAAGATCTCCAATGCCCAGATTTGCCAACATAAGCCAAGTGTGAGCTGGCACACCTGCAGTGCTTGCCCAAACTGAAGAGGAACCGCTCAACAGCCAATGACTCCAACATCAACTCATGTAGTTAGCCCAGCGTTTGGTTCAACTGGTCCTCAGAGCACTCCACCACAGCGACTTGGAAAGCTGTATGAATAGATATGTGGAAACTAATATCTAGTAAGCATCTTTCCTTTAAAGTAATCAGAAATGATATAGAAACATTTAAGAGGACTTTTGATAATAGTGGTGACTCTATTTTGAAAAATATAATGAAACTGAGACTTCTGAAACCAAAAAAGAGCTTTCTAACACCAATCACTGTTAGATAATGTCATAATTAATGTTGTTAGAGTGGTCATTAAAATAAAGTTATTATGCTAAGTAATTTGTAAAAAAAAAAGAAATTAAAAAGAGAGAAATTGAACACACCTGTGATATGAACTGGTGGTATTTGTGCTTAGATAATTTATGCCAATAACTCCTTACAAGCCTCCATCAACTTGAATTACTGTCTCCTGAGGGTCTTGTCCATGAGCTAATTTGTTGGCTGGTTCAAAAAATAGAATAGACAAGATAGAATAGTGCCTGAGATAAATACAATGGGGTGGGTGGGAAGACAAAATACAAAATGCCCATCAGCTATATTCTCATTTCCAATCAGGATGCCTAGCAAAACAAATTTTTGAACTTTTAAAACCACAATCTACCCCTGCGGTTTTCTGGGACACAAAACTAGATTTTTCTGCTGCTCACCTCAATTTCTTCCTTCAAAATCAAACGCTTTAGAGATGCCACAGAGCTGACTGGTTAAGCACATTGTGCTCTTGATAAATTGCATAGTTTTATAGGCAGTGTTTTCTTCCTTGCATATGAAGCACATTCTCATGCTAAACTACTTTGTACAGGGAATATAATTCTTACCAAGAAAAGCACACAGATTCATTTGTATGAAAAAGTGCTAAAAATACATGTAAATATTAAGAATGTTTATCTTTGGCTATGAATTTTGATGATTTTTGTATCTTTTTCTTCTTGTTACTTTTCTGTGCTTTCCAAGTTGTCTTCATTATTATTTCTGTATTACAAAACTATTTAAATAAAATGCCATCTTTATCTAATTTTTTACACTTCATCTGTACTATACATTTCATCTTCCAAACTGTGAAATTTAATTATCAATAAAAGAGACATGTTAGATCTTAAATGATCTTCCCTCCTTACATCCTCAAGTCAATCAAAGATCAATTCCCCAGTTCCTTCTTGTTGAGTTCAAATAAATGAGAGAAAATTGCCCAGAGGTATAGAGACCACAATCTGCATCTGTACCCTTTACAATTGGAATTTTTCACTTTCTTATTAATCCACCCTCTTATTGCTTCCCTTTTTATTTTCTCTACAGAAAGAATTAACTCCTTCTCGACATCTTTCAGCATTTTTTCCTACCAGCTCTGCCCAGCTTCCTCATCTCACTCTCTATTAAGAAACTCTATTTCGCACTGATATTGCATTCTCCCCACCCACTCAACTCAGCAGTGAACTCTCTCTTCCAGGAACTACCATTTCATCCAAGTGAAGTAAGTGCTGAGGGCAAATGACAAATACACCTTTTTCCTTAAATAGTATGATTTATCCCAGCCTTCACGCTGAGTAGCATCTACTCCTGGAATGCAGGAATGATTGTGGTGGCTGGAAGAATGGCACTTCCCTTTGGCCCTCTGCCTTATCCTTTTCTCACACTATAATCTTTGTAATCTATGATCTCATGTCCATCAAACAACCTGCAATCCTGTTCCTTCTTGGAATCTCAAAGTGATTTCTATGTTTCATAAGACCAAGTCACTGAATGGACTTGTATTTCCAAGTATTTCAGATCAAATATACTGGCACTGACTTGAGACAAAAAAAAAAAAAAATCTGCAGATTGATCTGTTTTATATGCATAAAACTAGTCCCCACCTACATGGCAACTCTAGCCTGAGTCTAGCATGTGAAAACCAGAGAAAGGCTCTAAACTCACTGAGATTCTTTGTCTAATTCTTTAATATAACTAAAGGCATCTTTTAGGTCAGGCTCACAAATTTGGCATCACATTAAAATTAATTGGGAGCTTTAAAAAATTTCCATGGCCAAATTGTTTCTGGGCCATTTAAATCAGTTTAAATACCATTAATACCTGGAAATAGCAGCATATTTTTTTTTTAAAGCTCAGCAAGTGATTCTAAAATCTAAGTTTGAAAGACTGGCCTGAGGCAGTAGTTCTGACTCTAGGCTCACATTGATATCTCCTGGAGATCTTTAAAAAAATCCAACTGGGGTGGGGGGTGGAATTAAGACCAATTAAGTCACAAGCTCCCATAATGGATCAGGTGTCTGTTTTTTGATGTTCCCGTATAATTCTAATGAGCAAATAACCTTGAGAAACACTTCTCCAGGAAAAAAAAAATCCCTTCCCACCTCCCTAGACAAAATATAGGGAAATATATGATGGCTCTCACTTCCTAACAATAGGAAATTGACTCTTTCCCTTGAGTCACCTTTCTTACTTATTGGCAAATGTCCATTCTTTCATCAAACGCATTGAACTTAATTTCACCAGAATAATTGTTTAACATCATATACTCTCACCTTCTCATCCAAGGTGGCTCTGCTTCTCTCTCTGGCTCTGCAATTCATACAGTCTTCCTGGGAAGTGGATTCTTTTTCACAAACACCCAAAGACACACAGATACATATACAGCCTAGAGAAAATGTTATGCTCTGATGATGACACTTGATATTTGCCCACCTTTGGAAGCATAAAAAAGAAAAATATCCTCCAGGCACATGGCACATGCATGTAATCCCAGCAGCTCAGGAGGCTGAAGCAGGAGGATCTTCTAGTTCAAAGCCAGCCTCAGCAAAATCAAGACGCTAAGCTACTCCATGAGACTCTGTCCCTAATTAAAATACAAAATAGGGCTGGGGAGGTGGCTCAGTGGTTGAGCACCCTTGAGTTCATCCCCCAGTACCAAAAACAAACAAACAAAAAAAAAACAAAATTTGATGCCAATAGAAAGGAAGAACACATATCAATTTTATATATAACTTAGGCAGGGAATAGGGAGTGGAGAATGAAGGAAAAAAAGAAGGCTTCAATTGTATATATATCTAACAGTTTATTACAAAAAAACCTGAAGCAAAATTTAGGAAAATGTTAGCATTTATTTTATCTTAAGAGTGGGTTCTTGCCATTTTTTTGTATGTTTGAAACATTTCATTAAAAAATTTAAAAGTCATTATAATAATGTTTTTAAAAAATCAGTTATCACTATACATGGGGAGGACAGTCCAATAACTAGACAAAGAAGCAAGTTTGCCTTTTCAGTTATCAACCGAGTTGAGATTTGTTTTATTCTCAGTGAGGGGAGTGGTTCTCAATATGCATTGAACAATGCAGTAGCCACTGTCCACATGTGGCTATTTAAATTAATATTAAATAAAAGTTAAAATTAGCCACATGTGGCTAGTGGATATAGTACTAGCACAAATTGTAGAACATTTTCTTCATTACAGACAGTTCTGTGGACGGTTTTGGTCTAGACAATAATGCATAACTAAGTGACAAATTGAAAATGATTTTCTTGCAGTCTTCATCCTTCTTCTCTTTGTGTTTCCGTGAATCAAAACAATTTGTGACTTAGGAATGATGCATGTAAATAAGTGAATGTTCCATTTATAAGCTTTCTGGAAAACAATTACTAAAATAAAAAATTACTGAAATCATGTATCAAGAACTGCACTTTTATAGCATTTTTATGTATAGATAGCTATCTCATGGCTCATATACAAAAAAAAAAATGACCACTGACAAATATTAGTAGATGTCTCATATTACAACCAATTCCTAGAAGGGACCAACTGATGTTCAAAGTGAGATATTAAATCAGAGAAAATGTGTATACACACTGTCAGGACAACATAATTTCAAGCTTTCTAAATTACAAATCAAAACAGGCTAGGAATAACAGGTAAAATAATTCTAAAATCTGTGGAAAGAAAAGTCCTAATCACCATCTTGGCCCCAAGTTTACATTGGTGACTTCTAACAGCACAGCAGTGCTCTCCACACCTTCGTCTGTGCCCACGTATATGTTATATATGTATACCCACATGTGCTTATACATATATACATATAATTTTACAAAGTGGGCTATCATTCATGCTGCTCAGGGAGGGGTGACAAGCAGTTAGTGACATTTTCTTGCTTTTTCCTAGTTGGATTGTTTCTGTGCACCCCACTCCCCACCCCTGATCTTTCCCTCCCCACAACCACCCCAAGCCCAGATAATCTATATTAACAAGATGAGATTTCTTCCCCACTTTTTCATTCATAAAATCATATTCAGAAACTTTTATACATTCTTGTTGGGTTTTTGTTGTTTTTGTCATTGTCACTCTGTCTCTGGTACAGGACTACTGTAGTCAACAAAATAAACAACCATGTACAATTCATTTTCCCATATTGTGTTTTTATTCCAATGGGGAACATGTTGGAAAAGGCACTGCTGCACCAACACACACACACACACACACACACACACACACACACACACACAATTTTCTTTTAAAAATTTCTTATATGGTCCTAATCCCTCTAGACTTTATTTTCAAACATAAGAACTGGGTCCTTCCTGTGTGTGTGGTGTTGTACTTGTGGTACTCAGGGCTTCACACCTGCTCCACAAGCAGTCTACCTTTGAACTACACCCTCAGCCCCTGAACACATATATTTTTGTTTTTGGAAAAAAGTCAAGAGAAGTACATTAAACTACTTCCTATTAATGCCAGGCATTGCATGAGAATACCCATTTTTACACATTTCCAATAACAAAAGATATTATTACTCTTTGAAGTCTTGCCCATTTATAGATGTAAAGTGACATCTCATTGCCATTGTGTACTCTGACAACTACAAAAATTTCATACCTTCTGGTCTATTTATTAATCATTCAGGTATATTTATTCTAACAACTATTTGCTTTTACACTTGTTTTTCCCACTTTTTATTTGAGGTTTTGTTCTTTTGTCAATTTTTAAGGTATCTTTCTCTACATAATTAAAGATAATAATTATTAATTCATTTGCAGTAGTATTTTGTTTTTATAAGTCTGTTGTCATCTGATTTGGCAACATAAGATATTTTTAATACAGACCCATCTTTTCTGTCCTGGGTTTTAAGTGTGCTGTCATGAATTAGGTCTTGTCCACCCTTATACTACATATGTAGTTCTCGAGGTTTTCTTTAAAATTTTTCTTACATGTACCTAATCCCCTAGAATTTAATTTTAAGCATGATGAGAGCTGGTGCCCATCTCTATTTTCTTCCATGTGGATAGTAGGTTTTCCTAGACCATTTATTAAATATTCTTTTCTCATTGAATTAAATCCTGCTTTTCTTATATAATTCTCACATTCTCAGAGATCTAATTCTTAATAGTCTGTTTTGTTCCTCCAGCCTTTTCCCCATGTCATTGTCATATTAATTTGACTGCAATGATTTTGTAGCTTCTCATATCTGAAGGAAATCCTTATTCATCTTTTCATACTATTTTTGGCTATTCCTGGATATTTATTGTTTTATGTAAACTTTGTGATCATTTTATTCTAAAAAAAAATAAAGCAATACAACTTGGAAGTTTACTAAATGTGTACGTTAATTTGGGGAGACTTCTTAAAATTTTTAAAAATATTTTATTAGTGCATTATACTTACATATAATAGTTGAGTTCATTTTAACATATTCATAAATGCATCTATCATAAATTTGCTCTATTTCAATCTCAACTACTTCCTCTTCTCCCTTCTTAGATTTTATTGGTCTTCCTTCCATTTATTTATTGTTTTTTATTATACACAAAAGTGGAATCATTGTGACATTGTGATACATCGAACAAAGTTCGATCAATTTCATTCCACAGTTCCTTCCCTTTCCCATTCCTCCTCCCTCTGCTTTGATCCCTTCCCTTTACCCTACTATTTCCCGTTCTGTACGTTTTCATGATATTCCCTTTTTTAAATTCCTATTTCTCTCTAGCTTCCATATATGAGAGAAAATGAATCTTGACTTTCTGACTCTGGCTTATTTTACTTAGTATGTTCTTCAGTTCTACCCATTTACCAGCAAATGCCATCATTTCATCCTTCTTCATGGCTGAGTAAAACTCTATTGTGTATATATAATCCATTTTATGGGCTGGGGATGTGGCTCAAGCAGTAGCGCGCTCACCTGGTATGCGTGCGGCCCGGGTTCAATCCTCAGCACCACATACAAACAAAGATGTTGTGTCCGCTGATAACTAAAAAATAAATATTAAAATTCTCTCTCTCTCCCACTCTCTCTTTAAAAAAAAAAAAAAAATTCCATTTTATATATCCGTTCCTCTGTTGACAGACCCCAGGCCTGGTTCCATAACTTGGCTATTCTGAATTGCAATATCATAAAAATTAGTAGGCATGTATCAGTGGAGTATTCTGATTTTAGTTCTTTTGGATAAACACCAAAGAGTGGGATAGCTGGGTCATATGGTGGTTCCAATCTTAGTCTTTTGAGGAATCTCCATACTACTTTCCAAAGTGGTTGTACCAATTTGCAGTCCCACTAACAATATGTAAGTATACTTTTCCCCCACATCCTCAACAGCATTTATTATTATTTGTATTGATGATTGCCATTCTTTTTATTGTTTTTTATTGATAGTGGTGGTGCACACTTGTAATCCCAGCAGTTCAGGAGACTAAAGCAGGAGGATCCCAAATTCAAAGCCAGCCTCAGCAATTTAGGGAGGCCCTAAGCAACTCAGCTAGATGCTGTCTCTAGATAAAATACAAAAAGGGCTGGGGATGTGGTTCAATTTAACCCCTAGGTTAAATCTCCAGTACCAAAAAGAAAAAGTCTCCACACAAGAGCAACTTATGTGTTTTCTTCAATCCACCACTATAATAGAAAACCACAAACTGGGTAAATTATAAAATAGCTTATGTGAAAGCAACAGGGAAAGCAAGAGAGAGAGCAAAAGAGTAAGGGCCAAACTTTATCAGGAAAAAAGTAGACTTTATCAGAAGCCTATTCTGGTGATAACCCATTGCTCCTACAGCAACATTAATCCATACATGAGGGCAGAACCCCACTGCCCTATCATCCTTTAAAGTTTCCACCTCTTATCACCATCACATGGCACTTGAACTTCAACTTAGTTTTGGAGGGGACATTCAAACCATAGGACATATTGTAAAGATAATATTTTCTCTCCATTTCATCCTTAATTTCTGAGGTAGTGAAAACTCTGATTTTGAGTATCTTGAATCTCAGCACATTACCAAATTGTTAATACTAGTGTTTTTATAATTAGGGTATACAGGTTTTCTAGAAATGTTCATTATCAACAAAAACATAGTCTTATTTCTTTTCCTCCAGCTTTTTTTTTTTTTTTTTTTAATTTGACTTGCTGCCTTTTCTAGAACCTTGAAAATGAAATAATACCAGTGTCCTGATTTTGGATGTTGTTCTAATTCACAATTTAAAGATATTTCTTCCTGAGCATGAGAAGAAGACTACCACTAAATAGGGAAGAGAGGTGGGAGGGAAAAAGAGGCAGAAGGGGAGTTGCACGGAAGATGGAAGGAGAACCTCATTATTATACAGAATACATATATGATGTTGTAATGAGAAAAACAAAAAAAAAGTGTCACATTAGATTGGATAGAGAGAAAGGATGGGAGAGGAGGGGAGGAGTAAGGAGGATAGGAAGGGCAGCAGAATAGACAATATAATTGATGTATGTACATTCCATGTATGTATTATATGTCAAAATTCATTCTGCTGTCATGTATGACTAAAAAAAATAAATGTGCCATACTTTGCATAGCAAAAAATAAAAAATAAAAAAATAAGGATATTTCTTCCCCATTTTACTTATATTGGGGATTTTTTTTTCTCATCTGTTGATATCTTTTTCTTGTTGGCTTAATAAAATGTTGATACCAAACCACTTGCTTCCCTGGAATACTTTACTTGGTCAGGTTTTATTAATATTTTGCTACATTTTTAAGATTTTGTTCACAATATTTTATGTAGAAATTTTCACTTGTTCAATCAATGAGACTATTGTACCATTTTTGTTTAACATTTGATGTCAGGTTTTAATACTATGTTTACACTGAATTCATAAAATGAATTAAGAATTATAGAGCTTCCATCCCCCACCTAATCCTAATCCCAAAATATAGTGTAGAATTTTGCTAATTCAAAGTATAATTCTTGAACCAGTAGCATAAGCAACTCGTTAGAAATACAAATTTCAAGGCCCAAACCAGACCTACAGAATTAAGATATACACCATTAACAAGATCTCCAGTTGAGTTATATGCACATTGAAACTGGAGACGATCTGAAAAGCTTAAAGTTTAAATAACATTAGAATTATTATTTTAACATGTCATTTAGACCTCAAGATATGAATCACGGACATTTTTTATAATTAACCAATGCTAACTGGTATATTCAAAGTTTCTACTTCTTGGGCTGATTTTGACATTTTTATTTTGCCAAAAAGTCATCTGTATCCCCCGATCTACAACTTCATTGCAATAGTATTGTGCTCTTATTAGGATTTTAATCTAATTAGTCCCTTCCATCATGTGAGGACGAATGGTTCTTTCCTCATTTTTACATTCTTCTTATCAAGCTTACAAAAGTTTAATCTATTTTCTGACTTTTCAAAGAACCAGCTTTTGAAGTCAACTTGAACTAATCCTTCAAAACTAAGTGGAAGGGGATGAGTTCAGCTTTGCTCTCCATTAACATCAACCATGTACACGTGCAAATCTGAACTTCCAGGGACCAAAAAGAATTACAAGAATGCAGGATTCAAACCAATCAATGATTCATGAATGTTTGAATAGAGACCTACCTCCACCTAAATTGTCTTTCTGCATACCTAACCACATTCTAAACACCATTTATTGCCTCACTGGCAAATCTTTGCTAAATAATGCTGCAGTATTTGTAAATTGCTTTCCAGTTTATATGCCTTTAATACCCACTATCTCACACGAAACTACATTTCAAAAGATCTAAAAGAAATTCCTTTACTAAAAGGAACAGTCCCTAATTTTCATGTACTGAAAATCATCTGGGGTCTTCAGAACACCCTGTCTCCCCAGATTGCCAAATGGAAGGCATAGGAGAGTCGAGGGGAGAGCTACCAAAGCCCCTCTTCCAAAGGGAGGTCTGAGTTGAAATTTCACCTATGTACAGATATAGAAAATGGCAATTTCGGGCTGGGGATGTGGCTCAAGCGGTAGCGTGCTCGCCTGGCATACGCACAACCATGGATTCGATCCTCAGCACCACATAAATGTTATGTCTGCCGAAAACTAAAAAATAAATATATATATATATATATATATATATATATATATATAATATAAATATATTATATATATTATATATGTAATATATATAATATATATAATTCTCTCTTTAAAAAAAGAAAATGGCAATTTCAAATACTGTCTCCCTATAAAGGACAATTGTGTAAAATGCACTACCTTTTTCCCCACTTCAATTAAGAAACAAAGCTTTTGTTTGTACTTTTAAACATGTATAAAAAACCCTATTACTTACATGTTTTCATTTCTTTACAAATATTCTAATCAGATAAGGATTCAAAAGCCCAATGACTGCAAGCTTTTGCATTCAAATTAACTCAAGTTTAGGATAATAATGGTAAAAAATATACAGTTTATTAAATTTGGGATTTTCAGCTCACTGATAGACCAGTCTTATGTTGATCATTATAGCAGAGTTATTACAGATACTGTGGAAGCATTTCACAAAATTAATTTTAATATTGTGCTGCAGACCAGAGATTTCCGATCTATAACAATCTATTTTATAAGCATTCACAGAAGCAAGTACTTAAATAGTCTTTCCTTTGTGGTGTTTTTAGGTCTCCTTTTAAGTATCTGAACTAGAAACCATCTTAACCTTATATTCCTGTCAGTACTGTGCTGAGAACATTCTTAACCTCCAGTAAGTAGTGCTGAGTACTGAAAAAGAAAATAATCCTCAATCCTTCCTATTTCAGAGAATGCTGATCAATTCACCTGTTCCAAAATACTTTTTCCTGTAATTAAAACATTCCCCTCCTAAATCTTAGGATGAAAAATAAATGAGATGAAATGACAAAAGTAATGAAATGCTGCCCGTTGCATGAAGTATTAGAAAAAAAAAATTTAGGCCTCTATTGAAATCTTACATAGGCAGAATCTTCATTATGAAGCAAACAAATAACTGAAGTAAAATAATGTTTAAGATCTTGAATTCATTTTCCCCTTCTGAAAACAAAATCCAAATTTCAATCCATAATAAAATAACCCTCTCCTCTAGCATAAAGTTCTGAAAAATAATATACACAAATAGTACATACTTTAAAAAATATAACTGGTATTTACAAAATAGTCCCTGGAAAATGTCCCTTTTGAACAGATTCACTTACAAATTCATTTTTTTCCATCCAGGACCTAATAATTGAGTATTTGCCACACTATGCAGCACTCTCAGCATGGTGGTAAGGAGACAAACAAGGAAAGTGAGCTCTTAGTGTAGTTTAAGTAACCAAATAAATACATCCTATTGGGGACAGAGGCTCTATGTTGTTGTTTTAATAATGTCATGCCTTGACATAGTTAACGTATTAATTCCTGAAACTACTATGAGGGGATTGTTTTATAAATGTGGGAACAGAAGCAGGGATTAAGTAATTTATGTCAGGACACACATCTAAGGAATGAATGGCAGAGCCAGGACTGAACACTAGAACCAATCCCCCACTCTTAAACCTCTGTACTTCTAGGCAGCTTTGTAGAGGGTAGATTGTAAGGGGACAAGATTAGAGAAAAGAAATAGCAGTTTCGAACCTTATAACAGACCAAGCAAGAACTGACAATTATAAACGCTGGTAGTATAAGGTGGCAATCAGGCCTATAGGCTCTAAACTCAAGATTCTGTGGGTTAAGTTTAGCTTCACCAATATACCAGTCAATTGTAGACAGAGATTTCCCTGGGCCCCACTCTCCATCTATAAAACAGGAATAGCAACGTTTCGTTGATGGGATTTTTTTGGAGAATTAGAAGAGATCATATACATAAAGTACACGTATCCTAATGACTAGGAATCAGTCTTTTTAGCTAATATTAGAATGCTACACACAACAGAAAAGATAATGGGCCTGTTATAATAAGATTAAAATTAACAGGATTTGAGAATTAATTTAGGCCCAGGGAGAAGAAGTACTAGGAATGGAGGCAAAAAAGACTAGCAGGTCTTGGCCTGCCAAGTAGGTTACTAGGCAGCCATTCAGTAGGGGGCTGAACATGAATATAAACTTCAGGAAAGTAAAAAGAGGAGTCATTAACAAATAGGTAATAATAAAATAAGTTTCTCTGGGTGTAATGCAGTGGGCCCAGGATATTCTGGAAAATAAGGACTTTTATTTTTGGTTAATACATAAAAAGCCATAAAATTTAAATGACAAAAATATAGAAATGAGACAGTACTGGGAGAATGAAGAATGATAGACATTCAGGTAATTAATGTTCCCACAGTTAAGGAAAATCAGTGTACAAAAGCACTGTGGTCTTAAGCCATAAATACCAAGTAAAGACAAAAACGCCCTTTCCTTTATATACTCAGATTAATTGAAAGATTTTACAAAGGTATGTTCAGAAAGACCAAAGTAACTATGATGTTATCTCTAACAATGCAAATTTTCCAAAAGGCCAAATTTCCTGTAACATTCTTTTGAAACGCACTAAAATAGCTTGGGTCTTAAAATTTTTCCAAGAATTATTCCCAGTAAGCAGCAATGCTTATAAAAGCTCTTGTCAGGATACCAACTGGTCAGACATCTATTTTAGGTCATTTTCTACTAGTGTCTAGGATTTTCTTTCTGTAAAATAAGTGAAAAAGCTAACATGTCTGTTCTACCCACTTAGCAAAGTACTATGAAGTGAGTTCAATCATCCTACCATTTGTGGAACAAAGCCTTCTTTCAAAAGTAAATGCTACTGGGATTTAACAGTATCTTACCATGAAACTCAAAATATCATTGAAGACCAAATATAGCAATTCCAGCTCCAGGTACCTGTAATGCGACATCTGGGGACTGCAAAATTTTCTATTTTTGTTTTTCATTACCATACAGATTCTAACATAGTAGTGTTTTGACACTTCAAAATGAAAATATGCGCTATTTCAAGATATCACTTCAGGGAATGAGGTGTAGTAGTATTGAGGTATCAGTATTACTCTATAAGGAACATTCTCCATTATCTGGGGACTAGAATATAAAATATTACTTTTAGGTGCCCCCACCAATTACCACACTTACTAACTTTACTTCTAGAATAATAGAAATGTTGGTATTTTCTTTTTTGATACAACACTTAGCTGCAAAGACTGGACCGGTAGATGAACAGCTCCTTTGTAAAATAACAAACTAACATCTAGTTTGTTATTTTACAAGTGCACATGTATTCCAAGGTAGACCTAATTGATAATTACTTACCCACCTCCAAACAGCCAAAGCAAGATAAACTTATCAAAAAGGGCAAAGCCCACTCTTATTCCTGCACCTGTGTAATTTCAATTTATATCCAACCATGTATTTAGGTAAGAGGCAGAAGGAAATAGGATGTTAATTCTGATAGGCTCTGTGTGTGCCCACCCCTACTTCCTCAGTCACATGCTGAATGACTTCAAATCCAACTGAAATGAACACTTCGAATATAATAACTACACAAACAAAACCAGCAGTTATTTTCACACAAAGATAGTACCAAGTGTCAGATGCTTCCTTTCTGCCTCATGATAGGTAGGTAGATACAAGAGCATCAGTGACATAAACATCAATAATGCCAGATGGAAGAAATAACAGAAATACTATCATTTGGAAAGTTTCTCTCAAATAATATTCCTTCACTGTTCCTTAAAATTAATAATTCTAATTACTTATTGCCACAAGGGACAAAAAAAATTTTTGGCTTGTCACACAGGCATAAAACCAGCTAGCCAGACCTGGGGGAAAAACCCTCAGAGCTGCTAACACTCAGAACTCTTTCTCATAGATTACATTCAAAATTACCACACAGATTATACAGCAGGGGAGAAAACAGTCAGAAGCACTCTTACTGAATTCTGTGAAAAAAGGAAAAGACTAGAGATGACCAGCTTGTTTCAACTCATCCTCACAATGAGCACTGTAGAATCTGCGTCCCTGACACAAAGGAGGAAATAAATATTTATACAAGTAAAAGACAAAGTCAATTACAGATTTCACAAATATCTTGTACACCAGTCTGTAATTTTAATTAGAATTAGCTATCAAAGACATTGCACCTTTCAAGTCTGTGACCAAGCTTAACAATGTTTAACAGTAGCTTTATTAAGTGAATGCTTGTAAGTACTCAACATTAGATTCAATTTACTTCACATTTGCAAGTACATTATTAACAATCCTTAAATATTTCAAATCAACCAACTTAGAAGTACAGGAGGCTTGCCCTCAACTCTTCTGAGGTGACATGAAAAATGAAAGCAGCCTATAACTTTAGTTCAAAGTCTCTAACCAACAATCACTAGATCATCACTGGTGAACTCATACGAGGGAACTTCAAGGTTGAGAGGCGCAGGCCCCTTCCTGATCCTGCCTGATGCATCATAGTGTGACCCATGGCAAGGGCAGTAATAACCACCAAAATCTCCTGCATTTGCAATGGGTACACAACCAAGATGAGTACAAACACCTATCAGGATAACCCATTCAGGTTTCTTTACTCGATCCAAATCATGCTGTGGGTCCCGCAAATGGGACACTTCAACAGCAGCTTCCTGGTCAATCTCCTTCTGGGTTCTGTGGCGCACAAACAGGGGTTTGCCTCTCCATTTGAAAGCCATGTTCTTGCCTTCTGGAATATCGGACAACTTGATTTCAATTTTCGACATGGCCAATACATCAGCAGAAGCACTCATGCTGGAAACAAACTGGGAGACAACATTCTTGGCGGCATATGCAACACCCACAGTAGCTGTTGCAGTCACCAAATAGGAGAAACCTTTTCTAGCCTCGCTGCTCTCTTTTGAAGACTTTGTGCTATCTAACACTTCGGAGCGACGATAGTCAGAGAAATCAGGCACTTTGACATCCGTGTGGGAATAACGAACAGAAGCAGGTACTACAAGGCAAACAGAAAGTTAAAAACAATTAGATAAGTAACTAATTACTGAAAGGGGTATACATCAGGAAACAGACCTTAGACTCATAGGCAAAAATTTAAATTCTCAAAACTCACCAGTTGAGACTGGTGAGTAGTTGAAATGGCAGTACTAGCATATAAAATATTAGAAATGAAATGAAGTTGACTACAAGCTATTATATTGGTATGAACCACAAGATAATATTTGTAAATTGAATTTCTCCTTGAAGGTTGTTGGTACATGGCTCATTCAGGATTAATATATCATAGCATTAAGTTTAGAAAAGCACAATTAACAGCTGTACTTCAAAGTTTCCAAAAATCCAATTGCTAAGACATTTGGTACAACCAAACTAAATACTTCTCATATTATCTGGATTAGAAAAGACCCCAAAACTTATCTAACCTACCTGGTTAAACTGATCTGCTCATCTCATTAAGGCAAAAGTCTAGTCTTCAAAAGTAAGTACAAAACAATATATATTCTGTGTTCTGCTGGTATCCCTTCAGTTACAGAAAATTTCTGAATTTCTATTTTAGACTTGAGGGTATAAACTAATACTATCTTCAAGTAAAGCTTCTAATGTGCAGAAAAGGACAACCTTATCATAATGGGCAGCTCTTAAAATAAAACCTACAAAAAGAACTATCTCCATTTAGCAACAGAAGAGAAAATTTTTCCTATATTTCCCTCTTCAGTGAAGTTTTATATCTTCTGTAAAAGGGCATTAGCCTTTTTTACTGCCGTGGGCCCCTTTAGTGAGATGCTTCTACTGTAGGCTACCGTGTGTGTCAAATGAATGTAAACAAACAAACAATTACTGCCTTCATAGTATTTTGGGAACAAGTAATTTGTATAATAAAAAAGATTTTTAAAGTCATGTCCTCTCTCCCATACCATTTGTAAACATCTGACAAAAAATGGATTTACTGGTATCACTTTTAAATGTTTCAGGAAAACAAATCTCTTTGTAAATCATATCTGTTTTAGAAAAAGAGGCACTAAAAATTGTTAACTTTTAGAAAACGTGTTATTTCAAAGCTGTACTTATAAAAACATTTCATTAAAATAAACTGCAATTTCATTCATAGGCTTTCATCCTATTTCTTTGAGCAGTCAAACATTACAATACAAAATATTTCAACTGCTTTTCATGTGATTGTCAAGATCAATAACTTTATAGAAGACACAAATATTCATAAATAATGAAACCTATCAAAATCACTCTATATACTTTTCTGACTAGCCCGTTTTTTTTGTGGGGATCAGGACATAGATGGTGACTACCTGAGATTCATATTTATGACTTCATGGCATCAAAGTGACTTACAATGTACTATTTTACCTACTGCTAACCTGACAGTACAGACTGGCAATTTGGAATCAAGCATGAATTGTTTTTCCCTGGCAAAACCTGGGACAGTAAAGAATGTTTCGTATCTAAGATAAAGAAACCAAGGTCATACCTCTACATTAAAAACAGTATCCACAACTGTTAACTCTTTTAAAGAGTATACAAGGTAGTGTCTAAGAACACTACACAGAATGACTGTCATTCTCATTCTAAAAGACTTGATGGCAAAAGAAATTCAGTTGTCTACCTCTCTCTACCTAGCAAGTACTTTATTGGGTTACATGGTCAAGAACTCTTTAAGAAATTAAACTGTCAGGTTGCCAAAATCATTCTCTCAATAATTTACAAGGGTTGTATAATGTCTGACTTTGAGACACAAAGATGTTGCAATTAGTTCTAACCTAAAACAAGATCAGATATTTATGGAAATATCACCTAGAAACAGAAAAAAATCGAAGGCAGTTTAAATATTTTTTAAATAAAATATTTAAAAAATATTTCATACCTAAAAGATAAAGGAATCAAGTTCATATCTCTACATTAAAAACAGGTACACGAGGTAATGTATAAGAACAAAAATAAACTTGGAATGGGCCAGGGTACTTCATTCCTACCCTGGACAGTTTCTCCAAAACCACTAGTGCTCCTCAACATTCACTCACAAATACTTTGTGTCAACTTTACGAAATCTCAGACTGTGGGAAAGAAAAATGTAGACACTCTATTCCTTTAAGTTCAAGGTCAGAGGAATAATCAATGAATATAATACAGAATGGGAAATGTTATATGCTATAAAGACATAAAGGAATGAGCAAATATAAAATTTTATTGACCTGATCCAAAATTGTGATTGAAAGGATGGGTAAGACCTGCACATAAGGAAAAGTGAGTGGAAGGATCATTAGAAATATAGAGAAGCAGTGCTACTTAGGAGGCTTAAGATGGGGAATCACTTGAACCAAAAAGTTAGCTGGGCCTGGGCAAACATAGTGAGACCTCCTCTCAAGAAAGAAAATTAAAAAGTAAAAAGAATAGAGTGAATAATGCAGATTAAGTTTCCCCTTGGGGCAACTTGATTATCATGTAGCACAAAGACCACTAACTCAACTATCAATGGGACCAAGCAAGTAACACAATAGAACAAGCAAGCCTAGTGAGAACTGGAGTGGACAATTATGGGAGCAGCCAATACACAGCACACTAGACTTTACCTGTGTAGAAACTATAGAATCCAGTGTTGCCACCCTATAGTACTTCAAGAAATATCAAGAGTTTTCCCCGTTTTTTAATACTAAGCAATCAGCTTGCAGTCGTACTGCCTAAATGGTGCCATTTCACAATCTCCAATACAGGGCATTAGTTAAATGAAAGACAGGGAACAGAAGACTAAACTGAGATCTGTTGACAGAGGATACCAAAAACAATCTTGGAAAGAGCTTATGGCTAACACAATCATTCTTGTCAAATCCATGCTCTATCTCATGCACAATGTCCATCCTCGTGCAGATCATTTTACTTCCTGTAGTCTGTTTTCTCATCTGTAAAACGGGAATACCATCAACCTCAAACTTTTCTTCTTGAGGATTAAATTATGTTGTGAAAACCTTTAGACGAGTGCCTGAAAAAGATTGCTGGTACTCATACTGAAACTGATCTTGGAGCTGTGTTGTTATTTAAATTGAGGTGGGTTTTTTTTTTTTTTTTTTGGAGGGGGGGATTAATAAGGGGTGTTGTTGATGAGGAAAGACACTAAAGGAATAAAGTTCTTAATTTTTTTTTAACATTTATTTAATGTCCAGTAGCTTTCTACAGATCATGTATGCCTCACGACATCCCTAATGAAACTGGTAGAAGCATGAATCCATTTCATAGGAGAAGAAAACATTTAGAAATTTGCCCAAGGTCAAACTACCTGTAAGCAACAATATCCTCTGTCAGACTTTGTTGGAAGTAGGAGGACGCCGGAGTTGGGAACTTAACCAACAAGTTAAGGATTAGTCTGCCCAAGAGGGCCCAGATCCGAGTCAAGGGAAGGACTCCCACATAGGGCTGCAGCATCACTTAAGACCGCCCACCTTAGCGGCGTGCCCACGCGAGGACAACGGAGGCCCGCAGAGGTGCAGCGTCCTGTCCTGCCCAAGGTCGCCCCTACCCGGAAACCCGATCCTCCCGAACGGGACTCCGCTCTACATTTCTACACGCCCCCGCCCTCCTCGGCCGCTCCCCGGGACTAGGGCCGGAGGGAGCGAGAAAGGAGAGACCCTTCAACCCTGCTCACCATTGAGGCCCACGCAGGCGACCAAAGGCCGGCCCACGGCCTGGCCACTCAGCGACTCCCGGCACAGGAAGGGTCGCTTCACGTCCAGCACAGGCGGCTCCGGGGTGGCGGGCACTGCGGCCTGCACCAGAGGCCGCAGCGCACCCGCCACCCCGCGGGACGTGGCCGACAGGACCGGTGCAAACGGGCCTGAGCGGGCGGCGACCGACAACATGGCGACAAATGATAGAAGCGCCGAGCCGGTCACAGGGACGACCTTCCGCCCGCGACGCAGGCGCAAGAGGCGACGGATCTGTGACGTCAGCACGCCGGCCGAAGCGGAGTCCTGAGGGGCGGGACGAACCTGGAAGCGCTGCGTCGAGAGCGGGCCACGAGCCCACGCTGAGGGCGGAGCGGCCAGGAGGCGGGGCTTAACGCCAGCTGTCAATCAGTACGTTTACCTGGTGGTCTGCGTTCCCGTCGCTGCTCAAAATAAGAGGACAAAATAAAACTAAGGTCCGGAGAAACGTCCCGTGGGCGTGTTTGTGATCAGTTAGGGCAAAAATTTCATCTGGGGCGACCTGGGCATAAGAACAAATTACTATAGTTTAAATGAGGATAATTCTTCCCAAAAAGGAAAAAAAAAACTATATATATATATATATATATATATAATCACCTAGAATATATTGTAACCTCTATGTGAATATATTGTAACCTCTATGTATTTTCTATAATGATTTTTTTTATCGTCTTAACCAAACAACAAGAGGCTAGGGACCTGTGTGCAAAGATTAAAAATAATGACCTAGCCAGAAACTGTGGCGCATGCCAGTGGCTGGAGAAGCTGAGGCAGTTGGGTCACTAGTTCAAAACCAGCCTCTGCAACTTAGCTAGGCCCTAACTCAGCAAGACCTAAATAAATAAATATAAAAGTACAAATTAAAAACCTAAATATAAAAATATAAAAAGGCTGGGGAGTTGGCTCAGTGGTTAAGCCCCCTGTGTTTTATCCCTGTTACATACACACACACACATATTTATTAAGCATCTACTGTATATTGGATTTTGTTTTCCAGCATTCTTTCATTTGTAATCAGGCTCCTGCAAAGTAGCTGCTATTGTTACCAACGTTTTACTAATGAGGGAAGATTTTACTGATGAGGTAAGTCTCAGAGAGATCCTTTGTTCACAACTGAATTGCCAGGAAACAGTGAAGCAAGTTTGTCTCCTGAGTCTGTGGTCTTAATCAACACCACTACCCAAGTGAAATTTTAGGGGATGCAGGGGTGCAGGGATAGATCCCATAATCATTTCCTGTCACATGTTGAGAGAGTTATCCCCTTTTTACTTCTCTTTCAGTCCTGTTTACACCAATAAGAAAGTCTGAGTTTGGTGCTAATATAATTTTAATTCCTCTCTATATTTGTTAATCCCCTCTTTTAACACAATAAGCCTTGAATTTGAAGTTTTCAGCAGACAACTGAATCTAGAGAAAATTTAATAATACCACTTATTTTCATGGTATTTACTTTTTAATTCATACTGGTTTTCTGCCTATTATACTACAGTGAGATAAGACTTCATTCATTCTGTAAAAGAATGAATTAATTTAAATATTAAGTATATCCTAATATGAGCAATGCATGGATTTGGCAAAATTGGGAATCAAGAATGTGAACCACTGAGGTTTCTCAACCCTGCTCAGTGCTGTGCATGGACTGCATGACCTGGGCAAATTTTCTAACCTCTCTGCTTCAGTTTCCTCATCTATAAAATAGAGGTAATATTAATGGTGTCTACCTGGTAAAGTTACTAGGAGGAGAAAAGCTACTAGGATGTGCAAGCTACCTACAAAGAGGCCTGGCACAGAGTAAGCAGCAGGGAGGATTTGCTGGTGGTGTTTTTATTTGAAACTGCCACTTCCTCTGGAACAATACCTCATTCCTTTGATTCCTGCTGCCTTTCTGTTCCTTTCTCAAGGTTCACAGCACACTGACCACTTTCTCCTTTGCCCAGGACTTGAGCTGTCTTGATAGCGACAGGGGCTGTGTTGTACTCTCAAGACTGGAAGCTGCCTGCCTCTTCACGACTGAGCTTGCCATAAAGCAGGTATGGAGCTTACCCCCAGCAACAACTGGGAAGGATCAAAAACGGACACTTCCGGAGCAACTACAAAGGCAGTCCATGATTTGAGTACTTTCCATGAAATTACTCGGTTTAATTCACAACAGTCCTCTGAGTGTAGTAAGAGTAGAAGAAGAATGAATGAATAAATCTTCTGAAGACCCTCACAACTTCCCAATGGAGTAAGCAGAGTTCAAATTGTTATCTCCAGACTCTCTGGGTCTAATCCCAGTTCTGTCACTCACCAGCTACTTCCTAGGGCAAGTTATATAACCTCTGTATGTGCCTCAGTCTTTATCCCGAAAAATGAGGACAATACTATCTACCTCAGAGTTATTTTAAGGATTTAGTGGATTAATAATTATAAAATGCCCAGAACTGTGTCTTGTACGCAGTGAGTGTTATGTAAGTGTTGATAAGAATAATAATTCTGTTTTCTATATGAATAGAAGAAATTCGGAGAAGAACAATGACTTACCCAAAGACACATCATTGATAAGTAAAAGAACACTTTTGTTCTGGGGCTGTTCCAGTTTTGCAGCAGAGAGAAGGGTAGTTATATGGCTAATCAAATGTTGTCTTGCAAAAGAAGGAGGCTAGCATATTGGAACTTGGAACTTTGATGTCTGACCTGATTTCCTCTTGGTAGTTGTTGGTTTTTAACTGAACTGCCTATTAACATTCATGCACCAGCTTACTCTTTCCTTGAATACAAATTTTTGAAGGCTCCAGATGCAAACAACCTGGTCTGCATAGCTGTGACCAACACTAACTGTATAACTTTGGACACTGCTGAGCTTCAAATCCCTCATCTGCAAAACAGGGATGAAATGAAATTGCTCTGAAAATTCAAAGTAACGCATGTGAAATGCCTAGTGTTTGGTATAAAACAAGAACTTAATAAATATTTGTTGTTATTTTTGTAAACTAGGAGGAAAAAAAATAGCCATAGGCCTATATAAATACTGGGTGAGCTTCTCAATAACCAGGAAGTCTGAAAATCAAAGTATCTGCATGAATTAAGGATTGACACAAAGTCTTTCTTTTAATAAGTGGGTACTTCATTTAAATCAGAGGTCATAGACAGGAGACCTACTCTTTAACCTCTCAGTTCCACAGGGTGACCTGTTGGACTGGCATACATGATGCTGGAATCATCAGAATTATTTGCTAGCATTTACAAATTGTGAGTATTCACACATATAAACTGTGGTTGATTAATATCTCCACATCCTCCCCCATCCCCACCGCCAAAGATGCAAGTCCTAATCCCTGAAACCTGGGAATATATTACCTGTTACTTCACCTGACAAAGAG
This sequence comes from Callospermophilus lateralis, assembly GCF_048772815.1. Taxonomy (NCBI): domain Eukaryota; kingdom Metazoa; phylum Chordata; class Mammalia; order Rodentia; family Sciuridae; genus Callospermophilus; species Callospermophilus lateralis. The sequence continues at coordinate 22,704,080 of NC_135322.1, read as the reverse complement.
ACTACAGATCTGATTAAGGATCTTGAGATAAGAAGATTATACTGGATTGTCTAGGTAGGCCCCAGTGTAATCACAGCATTCTTATAAGAGGGAAGCTAGGGGTCAGAGAAGAGAGAAATGCTATCCTACTGGGCTTGAAGACAGACGGAGGAAGGGGGGCTGGAAATGATGGACCAACTGTTAAAAGCTGGGAAAGGCAAAGAAATAGATTGTCTTCTGAAGCTTTCAAAAGAAATGCAGCCCCGAAAACCAATTTTAGAACTGTAAAATAATACATTTGTGTTGTTTTAAGCTACAAACTTTGTTATAGCAGCAATAGAAAACTAACACACACATTTGCCTTTCTTCAAAAACAATAAGATTTGACCACCTGTGTCCTTATATAGAGAAAGGTCATTGATGCTATTAACCCAGGTGGGTAGTCACTGATCTGAGTCCTTTCCCATCATGTTCACTTTATATAGCTACATAACCTGCTATCCCCTGAGGTGTCTGAGCATGGAACCTCAGCTTTACACAGTTTCGCGGGAAGGCTTGAGCCATTGCCAAAAGTGGTAGGACACCAACATGCAGTGCAATCTCCTGGTTCCATTTGGTACCCAAGCATGATCTGTATTTTGAGATGCTTTCTTCTCCCTACAATTTTAATGTTTCCATCTGGACAATGGGGATGTGTAGAGGGTGGGAGAGGGGAGTGTGCTCTAAGGAGACTCTGCTAGGATTTGTCAGTGATTGTCCTCTAGTATAACGCAGAAAGCTGGTAAGACCCTCCTCAGGAAACATCCCTCCTCAACCACTTTCATCTCACCTTGTGCCTACACAGAAAGGCTGGTTCCTCCTTGCTGGAGGGGCCCACGCTTGTCTTCCATTTCCACACCATTACCCCAGGAAATGCTTAGCTTCTCGTCTCCAGTTCCAGTCGGTGTGACAGTTTCAGCCTCTCCCCTCAGCCCATGTCCTTCGCTTGAGCAGCGAGACGTGAAGACTGACAGCCGCGTGAGAACTGCATAGACTGTCCCCAATTTAAGCCATTTAAAATACATTTCTGTTCCATAAAATCCGTTTCCATAATTCTGTGCCCCCACTTCTTTGAAAGATGGTAACCCTAGGGAGGAGAAGAAATTAACCAGGGAGGAGAAGTTCAGACGTGCTAATATTTTAATCACTCGTTCCTTTAACACATTAGTCACATTCATTAAGTATGATTAATTTGCCGGCTTTGTTGAAAATCATATCAGTTTCCCTATCAGCTGTACATCCATCTCTTGCCAAATAAGCTGCTGCAGTGGCACCAAAAACTTCCCCTTTTAATGCCCCTGGATTATATTATATGCCCCCTGAAAGAATCGTCAGGTTAATTGAACTCGTTTGTATAGAATACTTGCTAAAAGCCTGTATTCCAGAGTTAGGCTGCCTCCATTTAATCCCAATTCCTCCACTTGCTTGAGTCCTTTGGGCAAGTAACCCAAGCCCTCTGAGCCTCAGTTTCCTCACTTGAGGATTCATTCTTTCACTTGAAAGATTTTTGTCTTTACCATATGCCACGTTGTTTGCCCATTGCTTAGAGATGCAGCAGTTAAGTACAGTTTGGCTAAATGTGTCTGGCCGTGAGGACTTTGCATTCTGGGGCAGCAAAATAGATAACAAATAAGAATGTCATATGGTAATACAGTCTATGGAGAAAAGAAAGCAGATTGAGGGGAGGAGAATACTGGGCTGGTGGGAGAGGGCATTATTACCCTAATGAACTCAGGGATCACCTACTTCAACCACATTTCTATTCTTTAGGTAGGTAAGTTTGTACCTCAGGAAAAGTATGCATGGATCTAGTCATTAAGCGAATGTTGAGTGTTCAGCACTTGCCATTTGCCAGGCCCTAGTGACGGGCTGGAAACTCAGGCTGGGAACTCAGGCTTTGAGCTAGAGGTACTCATTGTCTGTACACTGCCCTAGGCCTGGCTTTCTGTCTCTGGAAATGAGAGGCAGGGAAGGAGCACTAGGGAGGGTGCTGTCCCATTGCTTGTCTGCTTGCTTTGAGCTCCATGATGATTCTGTGAGAAGTCGTTGGAAGAATGGAAGGTGAGTGAACATGTTGTTGAATGGAGGCACTTGAAACACGATCCTCTCTGTTCTCCAAACAGCCATCATTTCTGTATAATGTTAGGGATTTCTTTCCCATCCCCTGCACAGATGGGAATACCCTAAGAGAGATGGGTCTGGTGTGAGCTGTTTGATGGAGAACTGGGCATTTTCAAGGTGGAAGGGAGTACTAGGGAGGGGAATAAGCTGAAGGGACATGCCTCTGATAGACCTGAGCAGCCTATAGAGGGCAAAGAAGATGTTAATGTAACAAGGCCTCCCGGCTCCTGACTCCCTCTCCACCCTGCCCAGGATTTCCTAACTTTGAACCTTCAGTCATATTGTTTCCAAGCATGGAGTTCTGGATCCCTTCAAGTTTAAACTCAACCCAAAACTTCTGGAAGCTTTTCCCATTCCTCAGGAAAAACTGAGATCCAGAATCTCTGATGCCCAGTTATCATCTTGGCAGAGAGAATCCCAGCAGATTCCCCTTCTCCCTAGAAGGACCAGCCTCCCTGACTCTCCAAGATGTCCCCAGGCATTGTTACTGTTTTAGCCCATTTTGTGTTACTTTAACAAAAAAATTGAGATTGGGTAATTTATACAATAAAGAGGTTTATTTAGCTCATACTTTTGGAGGCTGAAAGTCTTAAATTCAGGCATCCACATCTGAAGAGGGATTTCTGCCACAATATAAGATGGAGTTGGCATTACTTGGAAGGAGCATGTAAAAGGCCAGCAGAACATGAACTAGAGGCATTCAAGGGAGATGTTATGCTTAGTTATAACAACCTGCTTCATGAATACCAATCTAGACCCAAGAGGAAAAGGCACTATGGCCAGGAAAGCACCAGTCCCTCTTAATGACTTAATCACCCCTCCCTCAGGACTTATCACCTCATATGGTTACACTGGGGAATGAAGCCACAATATGGATTTTGGAGGGAAAACCACATTCAAACCATTGCTCTGGGGACCTTGAATATGAGTGAGAGATCAGGAAGAAGGCCCAGGCCCACCCAGGGCTGTGCAGGACAAATACAAGTCATTATTTCCTTCCCATAACAATGCCCAGGAAACATTAAGGGAAGTTAAATTAAACTACCAGTTGTCCAGCATTGCTGCCGGAATAATAAATTCATAGGTTAAATAAATGTTATTTGTACTTTTTTCAAAATTGATGGACACAGTGAAGCAGATTGTGATGTTCTTGGTATTTAATTTGTATTTCAAGGTAATAATGAAGGCAGTACCCATTTGTACATCTAAAGGCCTTTCATCCATGAATCCTGAGAGCACTTTTCTAAGCATATTGGGAATAAATTAAGTTGCAAACCCTCCATGAAAAAGATTAAAGTTTAAACATAATTTTGAGGAACCACTTGAGCTCATCCATTTACCTGCTTAGTAAGTACACTCATCTATTTTTCTTACAATTCTCTTTCACAAAAGAAGGAACTTTGTGTGGCATGTAGAACCCACACAACAGAATTGTAATGTCAAACCTGCTGTGTCTTGAAACAAGCCCAAGCAGAATTAAACCTGCCTTCTGAGACAAGGTGATAGTAATTAAACCAGATATCCTATAACAAGTTGTGCTGGCTGATAAATTATTTGATTACCAGATATGGTAAGTATACTTGCAATCAATACAATTGCCTAAAAGCTCTGAATTAGAAATTGTGCAATAAAATATAACTGAAAGGTATTAGGAATTGGTAGTTTTAATTACAGAGAATGATTAATTGATCATTCAGAGGGTATTGATCTACAACTTATTTAATTCTTTGCAATTAAATTTGTCAAATTTGAGTCTGAATAACTGATGATTTTTCCTATTAATGCTAGAGCTGGAAGGGACAGGGATGATGAAAGAGGCAAGGCTAGAGCTTAGATGGGCTGGCCCTGCACACAAAGCCTAAGCTATCCCATCCCCTCTCCCCCACCGCAGGACCTTTGCTGGTACTTACCTGAAGCACCCACTGCCATTCTCCCCTGATTCATTTCTGGATCTTGGTCCAGCAGAAGCTCCCTCAGTTTCCCTCCAGGCAACTGAAGGCCAACCTGAGAAGGTGACCAGTCACTGCCCCTCATTTCTTATCTCCTTGCTCAGTTTTCTCATGTGCAAAAGGGGGCTTATAAAATGTGTGTAGCGTGGGCAAGGAAAAGAGAATGCACACTTGACAGCATCCAACTACAACTGGTACTTTAATTTAACTTCCCTTAATATTTCCTGGGCATTGTTATGGGAAGGAAATAATGACTTGTAATTGTGCACTGGTTAATATTTTTCTACCACTGTTATTATTACCACTCTCCATCCTCTTAGTTCCCATAGGATGTAGGTCAATGCCCTCATTTAAGTTCCAGTACGCCACCCTACATTCCCCTCTGTATTGTCTCCACTAAATCAGTTTTGTAGGGTGCGGAGTCTTATAATTTTTTGTTTCCTGCTTAGAGGAGCATCACTCTGTCCACAATTGTGTAAGAAAGACTGAATTCCCTCCCTTCAATTTGTAATGGCACTTTATGCCACAGATGAGCCCAGGAAATGTGTGCTGGTTGAAGAGAGGTCAGCAAGTGCTTATGGAGCCTCTTGGGTTCTGGAGATAGAGTAGGGTCCTCTGATTGGAAACAGAACTTGATGCCTAGGGGAGGAAAGAGCCCAGAGGTGCACTGAGGTCGGGTGAGATAGGGAGAGAGGCAATGCAAGACTGGTCCCCTGGGCACAGAAGAGAAAGCAAAAGTGGGGACAGTACCACCGATCCAGGCGGAGTAGGAATGCCTGGCACTTAAGCACCAGGCAGATACTTCTGTGGAGAGAGGCATTTGTTTCACTCAGAGACATTCTCCTGGTTTGACCTGGAGCAGTCAGACACACTAGGTAGATCTCTTCCAGGGAACAACAAGTAAATAGCTGAAGTTTCCAAAGGTCAAGTCTTGCCTGCCTTCTAAGATAATATCAGCTGGGGTTGTCCACCCCAAATCCTTTTTTCCTGTACTTGTCTCATAATGAGGCCAAATATCCTACCAGACACCATCATCTTTCTAGCAACCCAGATATAAGAGAATATGATCTGACTTGCTGGTGATACAGAAAGGCAGAGGCCACAGGAGCCCTGGACTTCAGCCAAGGGTTCATGGAACCTGGAGACAGCAGATTGGGCCCTAGGACTCTTCTCACCTGGGGAGTAAGATCTGCTTTCTGACTAGGTCCTCCTAGGACCCTCAGATTTTCCATGGTCCTAGACTTCTCATATCTCCCACAGGTGAGGCTGTGCAATCTACTCAGAACCCCACCCCAGTTGTAGGAAGGTGTTCAAACATAAACCATCAGACAAGTGCAAGATGTTCATCACAGTTATGTTTATTACTAGTGAAAAATTGTCCCTAGACTTACTATCTACCATGCTGGATGAAATTAGAGTATATTCATAAAATGTCTTTGCCATCATTTAAAGTTATAACATAGATCTGTGTTTAAGGACATAGTAAATGATACTCAATATGTTAAATAAAAGGCAGCTTATAAATCAGAATGTATATGATCAAGTTCTTGTTAAAGGTATTTATATGCATGTCTGTAAATGTCTGACTTTGTAAACAAAGAAGTCTAGCAAATGCACATCATATGTTAACAATGATTGTCTTTGAAGAGTAGAATTTTTTTTTACTTTCCTCTTTTACATTTTAAATATCCAGTGATTCTTACATTGAGTTTATATTAATATTTTTGCAATGAAAATATAAATAAGTAAATCTGTCTCCATTTGGAAGATGGTAAGAAACAAATCTCAACTGTTTCTACTTTATTTTATTATATTTTGGGTGGTGCCAGGGATTGAACCCAGGGGCACTTAACCTCTGAGCCACATCCCCAAACCACCCCCCATTTTTTTTCTTATTTAGGGTTTCTGTTTGTTTGTTTTTTGAGACAGGGTGTCACAAAGTTGCTTAGGTCCTTGCTAAGTTGCTAAAGCTGACTTTGAACTTGCAAGCCCCCTGCATCAGCCTCTAGAGCCACTGGGATTAAAGGCATATGCCACTGTGCCTGGCCTGTTTCTACTTTAACAGCATAAGAAAGGAATCCATCTGTAGATAAGGACTTAGAGTTCAAAGAAAAGTGAGTGGGGATTCTAGCCACTTTGCCCAGCCCATCTCCCTGAATCCTATTCTTCCCCACTTGCTTATGGTGCTGCAGAATTCCAGGGCACATCCTGTTCTCTTAGATGCCAAACTCATTCCAGCCTCAGGGCCTTTCCTCCAGCTATTCCTCTACTTGGCACACTCTATTGCCTAGGCCTTCACACAATTGGGTTCCTTTCGTCATGATTCCCAGGTTAAATCCCACCTTCCACTGAAAACTTCCATTTATATTTAGTTTAAACTGGGTCTTCTCGCCCTTCACACCCCTTGTCATTCATGCCATTTTTTTGTATTTGCTTGCATCATTGATACTTATTTCCTTTCCTACACACTCATAGTCTCTTTTGTTCACTATTGGGAGCAATTCAGTGTCTGCTGTAGCCAGATTAGCACCTTTAAAGAAACTAAACAGGAATTCCTGCCCATCTTCACAAACTAAATAAAAATAAAAAAATATAAAACCCGATTGTGTTTGAGCATAAGGAGCTCCAGTGAAGTTCTCAGTTTTTCCATATCAGTTCACTACTGTGTCCCCACAATAGCACACAGCTTGTCACATGTATGTGCTCAGTCATAAGTGTTGAGTGAGGGGATAAATAATGAATAAATGTCTCTTGAGCATTAGGGAAGGAAAGGGAAGGCAGAAGAGCACTACTTCAAAAAAGAAATGTCTCAGATTATTGGGCAATTAAAAGCAATAGGAGGTAATTAGCAGTGAGAAGACCCCTACCCCCACTCCGGTAGGTGGTGGGCCGAGGATCACCCTAATGTGGAACAATCAGGTTTTCACTGCCTCTGGCAGTGGTTTACCCACCCAGATGATAAATGTCATTTATAAAAAAATTTATTTATTTATTCTAATTTGTTATACATGACATCAGAATGCATTTCAATTTATAGTACACAAATAGAGCACAATTTTTCATTCTCTGCTTATACACAGAGTAGAGTCACATCATTCGTGTTTTCATACACATACTTAAGGTAATGATGTCCATCTCATTTCACCATCTTTCCTACCCCCATTCCCCTTCCCTTCCCCTCCCTCCCCTTTGCCCCATCCACATTTTCTCCATTCCTCCCATGCTCCCCCACCCCCACCCCATTATGGATCAGCATCCACATATCAGAGAAAACATACCATTTATTTTTGGGGGATTGGCTTACTTCACTTAGCATGATATTCTTCAACTTTGCCTGCAAATGCCACGATTTTAATCTCTTTTAATACAGAGTAATATTTCATTGTGTAAATATACCACAGTTTCTTTATTCATTCATCTATTTAAGGGCATCTATGTTGGTTCCACAATTTATCTATAGTGAATTCTGCTGCTGTAAACATTGATGTGGCTGTGTCCCTGTAGTATGCTGTTCTTAAGTCCTTTGGGTATAAACTGAGGAGTGGGATAGCTGGATCAAATGGTGCTTCCGTTACAAGTTTTCCAAGGAATCTCCAAACTGCTTTCAAGATTAGTTGCAACAATTTTCAGTCCACTAAACTTGGGGAAATTGTAATCTGTTTGCCTGTTAAGGAAAGCTATTTTAAAACATGAAGGGGAAAAAATAACCCATCCTCGGGTAACATGTTAGCATTAACTTAGAGCTCATTGGAATTTTATTTTTTATGACCAAGTTATCATTTATGGAAAATAAGAGCTGAAAATGGAAATGTAGACATAATATCTATGGCGGCATGAATAACCAACCACAACCTGTTATTATTTTGTCTTCTGTGAATGTTTGCTTTTTTGAAAGTTCAACTTGCTCAATATGTTTGTCTTTTAACATGAGTTAAGAGGTAATTTGCATGAACACAAATGACGCAGTATCAATTCAGAGGCATTATGAATTAATTAGCTACAACCCACCATAACGAATTGGGAAAACGCAACTGCATTTTCCATCTCTTTTATTTATAGCTCATTCTTGCTACATTACACCTTTTCAGATATTAAGTGCCGAACATGCTTGCTTCTTAAAAGGTTAATTATCCAAGACAGGTTTATGGTACCTTATCTAAAGGCCACATATTCTACTTCTTTGGCATCTTGGATTTATGTATTTACAAACAGTGGAAAGTTAGTCAGATTTCCTTCCCTTTCACACCCTGGCAGCCACCCTTCTTATCTTGTATTCTGCCCATACTGTGTTTCTCTGTTGGCAGGTATCTGTTTCCAACTCTGGCAAAGCAACATCCACAGTTGGAACATCAAGCTCTCATTGTCTTCCATGGATGTGAGTGTGGAATGGCCAGGCAAGCAAGACAGGCTGAATCGAGCCCCGATCTCACAAGAGTTCGGGTGGAGTGCAACCAGCAGAGATCTACAGGCCAAATTTTCCTCATAGTCATGATTTCTTTGGCCCATAAAGGGTTGAAAATTGGAACTGTACTCCAATATTTTAAACTGTGGAAGTTTATCACACACAAATCAGATTTCTGGTCTATGTTGAAAAACCAGAAAGTCAGAAGGTTGTGGCCACATGGTCAGATAGCAACAACGAGTGTGTGGAGGCCCCTCTCTAGAAAGAGCTTCAGTTTTACAGCTTTCCCCATAGTTCCTCGCAATTCCCATTGTCCTCCAGAACTTGAGGCCATTTATTACCTGATTTGGGGCCCATTTGAAACATCCCTGTTACCTAACTGGCCTCTGGCTGGAGGAGACATGTTATGAGACGGTAGGTCTGCACCCATGCCTCCACTGGACGAGGCAGTACCATCGACCACTCTAGAGCCCAGGAAGGCAGGCCCCCGGGGCTTAGTCCCATCACCACAGATGAAGCACAAGGCAAACAATGAGGAATAAGAGCCCTTATGTTATGGTTTGGATGTGAGGTGTCCCCCAAAAGCTCACATGTGAGACAATGAAAGAAGGTTCAGAGGAGATGTGATTGGTTTCTAAGAGTCTTAACCCAATCAGTGATTTAATCCCCTGATAGGGTCTAACCTGAGTGGTAACCGAAGTGTGGTAGGGTGTGGCTGGAGGAGGTGGGAATCGGGGTGTGGTTTGGGGTACATATTGTATCCGGTGAGTAGAGCTTCTCTCTCTGCTTTCTGATCATGATGTAAGCTGTTCTCTCTGCCGTACTCTCCTACCGTGATGTTCAGCCTCACCTAGAGCCCTGAGGAATGGAGCTAGTGTTGTCTAGACTAAGACCTCTGAAACCGTGAACCCTCAAATAAACTTTTCCTCCTCTACATTTGTTCAGGTTGGGTCCATTTAGTCACAGAGCAAAATAGCTGACTGAACACCTGACAAGAATGGTAGGTACTCTTGAAAATAAAAACAGAAATGAGGTAGATAGTACCTTCTCCTGGGAGTGACAGATACTCATATTGGGTGACCAGTAAGGACTTTTTATGATGATGTCACATAAGCAGGGACCAGAATGAGGTACTACAGAAAGAGTGCAGCTCATGTGTTCAAGGAATGCTCAAAGTGCCTGAAGTGGGGGTAAAGTTGACTCTCTAAGAAAGCCAGGTCGGCGGGTCTTATTGAGGTAGCATAAAATGAGAGTAAAAAAGTGAGCCAGGGTGTGATCAGACAGGACACTATCACAGCCTATATTTCTCCTAGAGCAGAGCCTAGATAGATATTTGTGTGCAGGCACTTGACTTGGGAATGTGATCCCAGGGAGCTGGATGGCATGAGAAGAGAGTCAAACAAGAAAGGAAGAAAAATCAACATAAGGATGCATTATTGAGTGGGCCACCATTGTGGGGATTGTGCTCAGTCCTCCTGGAAACTTCTGAAGAACCTTCTCCAAAGTGCTTCCGAACCATCACTGTGAAAGATAAATGGGGAAAGCAGTTGCTCATTGGTTTCATTTTATCCCAGAATCTACTCCGTAGGTCAAGTGTAACCTTGTGATAATTAACTTCTTGGATTTTCTAGGCTTAACTTGCATAATTATCAAGCATATTTCTAGCTGGCTAAAATCACAAAGTTAGAGGATTGGTGGGGCTGGAACAAGAGATATAACTGTGTATCTGTCAGATCGCATCCATGCAATGATGGTAGGAACAAATATGAAACTATATCAGTGGTTAGAATAAGAGATGAGCAGAGAGGGTGCAAAACAATGCCAAGAAGGGTCTAATTCAGTAGCAGTTCCATGGAAACCAAGTTCCACTTCCTTCACCTGTACTTATACTGCCTTCTCTCCTATTAATAGTTGATGAGCTCCTGTGCCTGTCGAAGTATCCCATTTCCTCTCATCTCCTCTCTCCTGCATCATCTGTTTCTCCTTCTGTCTTTGGTCATCCGACCCCTGCACAAACATGTCCCTGACAGGCCATCTTTTAAAAAAATCTCCCTGGAGTCAAGACTCTCTCCATGCATGGCTCTCATTTCTCTGCCCCGCCCCCTTGGAGAACACTTACTGAAAGAGGTATCTATAATTATTACTTCTGTCCAACCCTCCTCTGAAAGGGCTTTGATTAAAATACCCCAATGAGATCCCCTGAGGAAGGTGGAAGAAATCATCCTTGATAGATAAAGTTATCCCCCTTACACATCTTTCCCATCCCATTTACATCCTCATGAATGAGTTTGGCTCTTCATGCCCACAGGTACTGACTTCAGTGGATGGCCACAGCTTGTCAGAACCAAAAACTATGGAGTCAAGACCCATGTCAATTATTGTTTATGTTGGTTCTCCCTCCTTCATCTTTGAATAGCTTCATATTTAATATAAATGGGGAATTTGCTGCCTTTAGAATTGGGAGAGCCACCAATGAACCAGACTGCAATTTATCCATGATCCCCCTGGCCTGGATGGGCAGCCAAATATGTATCTGAGGATCTGAGGGTCCAGCATGGAGGGTGCTGACAGAGGGCTGTGGGCAGGAGACCACCAGTGAAGATGGAGGTGGAGGTCAAGAGACAGGGCGGAGACCAGGGGCTTGGATCAAGAATTATCCTGGAATCCACTCAGAGATGGGTGCAGTGAAAGGAGCTCATGGGGAGAGGGCAACAGGATCAGCAGTGCTTAGAAGATGATGTTGGCCATATATCATAAATGCCACTGTGTGCAGTGCCTTGCCATTGTCACCTCTCACCCAGAAGATAAGCTCCCAGGGGCAACTCCCACTTTGTCTTGCCCTCCACTGTATTTTCAGTCTGGCATGTATTGGGTGCTTCATGGTGTTTTAATGAAGGAGTGGAAGCAAGGACAAGAAATGAGAAAAGGACTTCCCTTAGGAGACTTGGCTGTGCCAAAGTTCTCTGGGAACTTCATATACAGAACTTTATATACCAAATATATCCCCACCATATTCTTGAAAAATGTAAGGGCCTTCAAGCTGGGGTAGTCTTATTCCTCTTTGATTTCTAAATGACACGGTAGACCTGGCCAAAGGTTGAAAATGAATGAATGAATGAATGAATAGAAGTTTCAGGGATAGATATTCTGGCTTACCATTACCTTGTTCCTCAGTATCCATTGGGGATTGGTTTTAGGATCCCCCCAAGGATACCCAACTCTGCAGATGCTCAAATCCCTTATATAAAATGGCACAGTATTTGCATATAACCTTCACACATCCTCCTGCACAGTTTAAATCATCTCTAGATTATTTATAATACATTGGAAATGGTAAAAAAAATAGATGTTAGACTGTATTGTTTAGGGAATAAAGATAATAAAAAAGTCTGTTACATGTTCATACAGACGTGTTTTTTTAAAAACTATTTTAATCAAGCATTGGTTGAATGTGTAGATATGGAATCCACAGATATGGAGATTTATCTGTATTCATTATTTTAAGGCCATCCCTGAACCTTGGGCCCACAGTGATGAGCACTCTCTTTGACCAAGAAGGCCACAGTCCAGTATGAGGATCCTGACTGCAGTGCCTGCTTCACATGCCTTCTCAAGGAGAGATCCCAGCCTCCCTCTTCAGCCTCCTGTCTTGGGCCCAGCAGTGCCTATGCTGCTTCTCCAGATCCCAGTACTCTGCCCTGACCTACAGTCCTCCTGGCTTCTTGCCCCCTCACTTCACTCCTGGCTGCTTCACCACAAGAAGCCTGGCCCCAACCCTAACTTCTTCCAAGCTCTCTGGGTTTCAGCCCTGCATGTGATTTTGGGTAGTTAACTTCTGCTCTCCCCAAAACCCGCCAGAAGCTGCCTGCCAACAAAATATGTCACCGTTCAGTCACTCATGCCTTCACTGTGGGGACAGGCTTGGGGTAGCTGAGGTCAAGACTAGGAGAACAGAAATAAAGAGAAATGGGGGGGGACAAGAGTGAGGCCCTATTATTATATCATCAGATCAATTCAGTGGATTGCAACAACTATTAAAAAATAATTAGCTAAATAAACACACAGAGTAGAACATTAAAGAAAATAGGAATGCCTCACCCAGTGTAAGAGTAATGTTTTGTGAAACTTTTCTTCAGTTTTATGTATGCATGTATGTACTGGCCTCAGTGTGAATATTGGGCCTCAAGGTGTAGTTTGAAATTAATAATTTTGGGGAAAAACTGTCCAATGTGGCTCCAGTTTTGGTCTGTGGGCTCCTTCACCTTACTGAGGTCCCCAGCTACCTACCTGAGGGAAAGAAAACTAAGTGAAGTTGATGCAATGTAATTGCTTGAAAGTTAGGCAGAGCAGTCAGGAGTTTCTGATCTAAACTTTGCCAGCAGGAAGGTCACAGCTTCCAGGATAGCAATGGCCACACATGCTCAGCCAATCAGATTTCCTGGAGTAGCTGCCCGCAAAATCTGTCCAATGTGATGGGAAAGGGGTCCCCATAAATGGAGCACCTACTGAGTGCAGCACTGAGCTTCTCTACCTCTTGTTAGATTGTGTTCCAAGGGTCAGGCCCACGTTGTATGGCATATCATGGATGCTCCAAGCTACAGAGTGTAGTAGATAGTCCACCCATGGGAGTTCAGTGTTTCTGGTCCTTGCAACAATCACACAAGGCTGCTCTATATGTTTGGGGTTAAAAAAAAAAAAACCCACAGAGTTCATGAATTAGTAGAGCTGGGATCTGAACCCAAATGAGTCTCATACAAGGGCCTGGAACTTCTCTGCCATGCCATACCTCTCCCAACATTGAGTGTTAGAGGAGGCACAACCTTTACTCAGGCTTCCAAAAGGGTACTGCTTACAAGAAATTAAAAGTATAGAAATAAAGAGAGGTTAGGAATATTATGAACACAGTTGTGTGGTTTTTTTTGGTTTTTTTTTTTTTTTTTTTTTTTTTGAGAGAGGGACAGATCAACAGCTTTCTTCTATCAAGCATCTGCCCCATGAGGACAGGCACTGGGTCTGCTCTGTCTACCACCAGATCCCTAGCTTCAAAGACAATGCCTGCAACCTACCAGCTCAATAAGTACTGGATGGTTGGACAGATGGGTGGATGCACGGAGAGATGCTTGTACACACGCATGAATGGGAGAGGACTGTGTTGTAGGTTTGGGCCTTACAATGGCTCATCAAGCAGACTGCACCCCCAGTAAAGGCCTTAATTCTGCACCTGAGGGTCCAAGTCAGCCTGTGCATTCTGGAACCAACTCCTTTCAGGCAGGTTTGGCAACTACTCAGGGCAATCTTGCTGGACTGGATCCTTTCCTCCTTCCATCCCCACCCCAGCTTGGAAAAGCACAAAATTTTCAGGCTGTCCAATTTTGCCTCCTTGGATAGCCCAATTGGGTATTTTTAGGAATTCATATAAATTATGAGTGTGATGAATTCCACCCTGGGTAGTGGGGGCTGCCTTGATTCAACATTTTACACACATACACACACATGCACATGCACATATAGTCTGAAGTGAACTTGGCAAATATATTCTGAATCCTTCAGAGTAGGAAGCATGATGGTTAAATGTACACATCCCACAGCCAGATTTCCTTAGGTTCCATTCCCTGATGACAGTAAGACAATGCCCGTGACTGAGCTTCTGCTTCTCCTCTATAAACTGAGGATAATACCAGTCTTTCAAGATTGTTGTAAGGGTCAGATGACCACCTGAAGGACTGTCATTGCTGGAGCATAAGGATCTAACCAGGAGCAAAACTCACCATATACTGAGAGAGAGGTCAGTACAAATTGTACCAGCAGCAGGGTCTCTCCAGCACAAATTCAGTGCCATCTCACCATAAATAGGAGTTTAGTGTCCAAGAGCATTGTGAAGGGGTGGTATATCACATGAGGAATTAGATTGGGTTCTGGGGCAGATGTGAGGGTTGCTCCTGCAGGGTAGCCCAAAAGCAATAAAGCAAGGTGCTACATTCTTTATGTGTGTGTGGTGCTAGGGATTGAACCCAGGGCCTTGTGCATAAGAGGCCAGCACTCTACCAACTGAGCTATATCCCAAATGCAAGGTGCTACATTCTGATATGCATTTTTACCCCTAGGCATGCTGACTTTCAAGCCAAAGGAAAGAGAGATATAAAGCCTGTATGGTCCCAGGCCATAGGACACGGGAAGTTCTTGAGCAAGGTGGTCTGATGAAAAATTAGCTGCCTTGCCATTCTTGGGCACTCACCTGCAGTCTTTCCAAGACCTTTGTCAGGTCCAAGTTCCTGGCTTTCCCCAGTAAGTTCTTTTCTCAGGTACCCCACTCCTTTCTTCCTCTCACATCCACCATCCTTTTTCTTCCTGCCTGTTTTTCCGAGAGATAGTCTGGCCCTTCCTTCAACCATCATTTCCTTAAACCTTGTCCTCCTCTTTTCCTTTCAAGTGAACTTTGGTGCTGCCTTACCCTGGAGCCTGGGTTATTAGCAATGGAGAAAACAGTACTCCTCCCTAGAAGACAAGGGTGGCTTACTTATTCTACCCTCCCCAAAAATGGGAGAACATGACAGTCGTGTAGTATAACAAAGAAAGGAAAGAAAATGACATTTGTGTAGCACTCACTGTTTTCTAGACAGTGCTCTAAGAGCTTCATTAATTCATTTAATCTCTGTTTCTGGAAGTAGGTGCTATAATTATTCTCAGGAAACAAGGCACGGAGAGGACAAATGTCTCTTCCAAGGTCACAGTCAGTGGTTAGGCTGGAGGTAAACTCAGACAGTCCAGTTCAAGAACTCTCTGTGCTGTGTCCTCAGTACTTCTGCCTTTCATACCTAAACCAAATATGTTTCCATATTTAAAAACCTCAGTCACAACACATGGTGTTTCTGAGGTCTGAGCCTGCAGTGGATTATGAAGTCCTTCAGGACGCTGAGTAGAATTCATTCCTCTCCTCGTCTCCAGAGTCTAGCTAGATTCTGTCATGGAGCAAACACTCTAGAGGTATTGGCCGAGTAAAAAGAATGGTGAGTGGCCATCCAGATTCTTGGTGGTGGTGTTGGTATCTGTTCTGAGCTAAGAGAGACCATGAGACTTTCTGGAATGCATGCTTCATATATATCTGAGTAGGTTCTAGACAGCACAGTGCCACCCAAGAAGCAGTCTTGTGAGGAGGAACCAAGGCAAGAATAGGCCTAGTCTTTATCAGTTTCTGAGTGCAACAAAGGCTGGTTCCTGAAGATTCCCCCGACCCAGGGCCAGGATGAGTCACTGCATCTGATTGGAAACAAGGCTGCCAGTATACCCAGGCACAAAGTGTCTCCAGACCTAGCAGATTTTTTTCTAGTGTAGGGCTTCAGACCTTGGATTGGGTTCAGATCAGCTTTCTTTTGTAACTGAGAGAAACTCTGCAAATCCCTTTTCCAATGTTGCTGTCTTGGTCTGTTGTGCTGCCATAATGAAATACTTAGACTGGGTAACTTACAGAAACAGAAATTTATTTCTTACACATCTGGAGATTGGAAGTCCAAAATCAACTTGTCAGAAAGTTCAGTTATCTGGTGAAGGAAGCTCTATACTACTAAGGTGCCTCATTGCGTCCCCTGGAGGGAAGGAATACCCTGTCCTCACGTGCTATAAAGTGGAATGACAAAAAGGGGACACATTCCCTGTCCAGTCCTATGATAAGGGCCCCTAATCTCCTTCATGAGAAGGCCACACCTTCTGATACTGTTGTTCTAGGGATTAGGTTTCAACATGAACTTTGGAGGGGAGAAAATATTCAAACAACAATTGCCCACATTCTTTTATTTAAACCCCATTGGTGCAGAATTTTTGCATTCTTGTTCCGTCCATTCTTGGGTCCGGTCCATGGAATTCAGAGATTTACTGATGCTACACGTGGAACAAAAATAGAGCAAGAATAACATCAGTCTTTCCCTGGGACAAAGAGGTACAGTGGTTTGTTGTTTTCAAACCTGGGTATACATTAAAGTAATTTCAGGGGGTCTAAAAAGAAATCCAGGAACTAGTTTCAGTATCATCAGAGAAATAAAGTGGTCACATGAACCCCACCATATATAATAGTAATGCAAACTATTTTAAAGTATGTGAAGTATCTTAACATGAGCAGAATATAGAATACAAGCAGTATTTGTCCACAATAAGCTGAACCCTTTTGAGTTTGTGGCTTTATGATCAGAGGTTGTTCTCCAACCACACAGCCATGGCTGCAGGAAATGGCAGTGAAAAATTAAAATCTTATTAGATAGAGATTCTAAAGATCTGAGTTCCATTTTGAGGAGGGGAATCCTGGGAGTAGATCCTGGTATATACCTCCTCTCTCTCTCTCTCTCTCTCTCTCTCTCTCTCTCTCTCTCTCACACACACACACACACACACACACACACACACATGAGACAAAGGGATCCCAGAAAAAGCAAAGAGAAATCACAGAGGAATATGCTCTTGGAAGAAAGAGCTCCCCAGGAAAAGTCTGTGAATTTGATATTTTTAAATTGAGTACACACATCAATGTTTATAGCAGCTCAACTCACAATAGCTAAAGTATGGAACCAACCTATAGGTTCTTCAGCAGATGGATGGATATATAAAATGTGGTATATATATATATATATATATATATATATATATATATATACACACACACACACACACACACATACACATGGAATATTACTCAGCCATAAAAAAGAATGAAATTATGGCATTTGCCCGTAAATGGATGGAAGCATGCATTCCATCCAGATTGTCATGATAAATGAAATAAGCTAATCACAAAAAAACAAAAAGGCTAAATGTTCTCTCTGATATGTGAATGCTAACACCAAAAACGGGGGAGGGGAGGAGAATGGAAGTTCATTTGATTAGACAAAGGGAAAGAATAAAAGGGCATGGGGATGGGAATAGGAGAAATAGAATGAATTAGACATAACTTTCCTATGTTCATATATGAATACACAACCAGTGTAACTCCATATAATGTTCAACCACAAGAATGGGATCCTAATTAGAATAAGCTATACTCCATGTATGTATGATATGTCAAAATACATTATGTATATCTAAAAAGAACAAATTTAAATTAAATTAAATTAAGTGTACACCCTAGCCATGGACAGCTCAGGCAGGAACAGAATAAAGATGAAGCATTACAGATTCAAAGTGAGAGACGTCAAAGCCTAAGACTGGCAAGATTTTACACAGAAGGGAAATCCCTAGAAACAGTGAAACCAGACACCAGGTTAAAATCACCTCACCTTTGCTAAAATCATTGGTTGACCACCAAATTACACAGGCAGAAGTGAGGTACTACAGGATACCAGACCAAATGCCAGTCTAAGGGAGGAAAATGGATGGAATTTATTCTGTATAGAAGTACTGTGTACTATAGGGGGGTCAAAATTTGCAACCTGAGTCCAGAAAAATTAATATCAAGCATAATACAAATACATATAAACATACACACATATAGAGATCTTCAAACAAACACAAAGGAATTAAAGTTCACTAAAATTTATTCTCTACAATGTCCAGTTTTCAATTCAAAATTACTAGACATATAAAGAAAAAAAAAAGGATTAAAAAAAAGTCAATAAAAACTTTGACTTTATTTGACCCAGATGTTTGATTCAGCAAGGACGTTAAAGCAGACATTATACATAAATGAAAACAACAAAAAATATAGCATAATAGGCAAAAAGATAATGAATATTAACAGAAAAAACAATTTTAAAATTCCAGAGCTAAAAAGTACAATAACTGAAAAGTTAAAAAATTCAGAATGTAAGCTCAAATGCATACTTTAACTGAAAGAAAATTTCAGTAAATTTGAAGATACTTCAATAGAAATTAATATTAGATGCATAGAGAAAAACAACTGAAATAAATAAAAAGAAACTCAGACACGTGTGAGACAATGTGTGTGGTCCAACATGAACATAATTAGAATCCCAGAATGAAGCATGTGAAACAAAAGGGAAAGAAAATATTTACAGAAATAATGTTCCTGTAAGTCCTAATTCTGGTTGAAAACATTTATTTACAGATCTAAGAAATCAATGAACCTGATGTACAGTAAAACTAAAAAAAAAAAAAAAAAACCCTCCTAGACCAATCACAGTCAAAATTCTGAAAGTCAAAGAAAGAGAAAATCTTTAAAGCAATAAACAAAACAGTAGCTAAAATCCAGAGGAAAAGTTAGTAAAAATAATGGCTAACTTCTCAGCCATGAACACCAAAAGAAGTAGAAATAATGTAATTAAAGTACTCCAGGGCAGAAAAGAACTGCCAACTAAGAATGTTATTTTCAGAGAAATATCCCTCAAAAATGAATATAAAATAACAATACTTTTAGAAAATGAAAATTATATGAATTTTCTACCAACACACCTGCACTACAAAAAAATAGTGAAGGGTGTTCTTTAAGTTGCAGAAATACAAAGCTCTGGAAATAGTAGATATGTAAGTAAATATAAAAGATCACTTTTTACATTTTCTTCTTTTGAAAAATACATGACTATTTGAAACAAAAATTTGGATACTTCATTATAATATATAGTTTATAAAATATAGTGTGGATGTGTGTGTGTGAGAGAGCAAGCACACATGTACTTAAGAATAGGGCAAATGGAAACATAGTGATACAAGTTTCCCATATTCATATTAACTTAATTTCAACTGTAACATAAAGTGGGTTAAATTCAGAGTGGATATTATGATTCCTAGAGGACCCACCAAAAACATAATCCAGAAATACATGTGTTAGTTTTTCATCACTGTGATCAAAATACCTGTCAGTAAAACAGAAGAGGAAAAGTTTATTTGGGCTCATTGTTTCAGAGGTTCAGCCCATGGTTGGCCCCTCCATTGCTCTGAGTTCAAGGTGAGCCGGAACATCATGACAGAAGGGCAGGGTGGAGGAAAGTTGTTCAGCCTGTGGCCATCAGAAAGCACAGAGGACGTGAGGGTGGGAGGAGGAAGGGATAACATATATTCCTTAAATCGCCAGGCCCCTAGTGACCTACTTCCTGCAGCCACACCCCACCTGCCCACAGTCATCACCTAGTAATTCATTCAGATTATTAATCAATGAAAGGGTCTAATCCACTGAGGAGATCACAGTTCTTGTCATCAAATCATTCCACCTCTCAACATTCCTGCATTATTCCCTTAGCTTTTGGGAGGCATCTTCAAATAGCTAGAAATCCAAAGGGGGAATTATGAGGGAGTACTAAAGTATTTTAACACAAAAGATGGTAAGGAAATAAAAAACGAAGAACAACAACGAAAAGATGCGGCAAATAGAAATTACATGGGAAAATGGCAGAACTTAACACAACCTGTTAATAATTATATTAACCCTAGAAAGAATATGCCCTTCAATCGAAGGACAGTATATACAGAACCAAGCATATACTGTCTACAAAAGACACACTTTAAATTCAAATGCAAAAGTGAATTGAAAGCAAAAAAGAGGGAAAAACATACAAAAATTTAAAATGTAAGTCAAGAAAGATGAATGGCTCTAACAATATAAATCCAAATGGACTTCAAAACAAAGAGTATTACCAGATGCTATAGGTGAGATTAGACCCATGTGTTGAAGCCTCGGTCCCCAGTGTGGCACTACTAGGAAGTGGTGGAACCTTTAAAAGGTGGCACTTGGAAAGATTTCAGGTCATTAAAGGGTATGTCCTTGAAGGAGATTTTTGGGACCCTAGTCTCTTCCTCCCTCTTTCTCTCCCTTTTCCCAGACATGAGATGAACACCTTTATTCCACCATGCACTCCACCATGATCTTACCACATATCCATAGGCAACAGGGCCAACTGGCCATGGACTCTCAAACTATGAGTTAAAATAAACTTTTTATCTTTATAGGTTGATTGTCTCAGGTATTTGATACAGTAACAGAAAGCTGACCAACAACAAAGTCAAAGAGGGATCTTCTGTTACTACAAAACAGCCGATACAATGAGGAAAATAAGGGACTTAGGATTGTGTGCCTAAAAGAAGATCTACAAATTTTATGCATGAAAAGCTGTACAAAATTCAAAGCAAATAGACAAAGCCACATGGCTTCCTGAGGAATTAATGAAACTACTAAATAAACAAACAAACAAAACCCAATAAAAATGGAATATCTGAAGAACATTATCAACCATCCTAACCTATTTGACATTTATAGAACATTACACCGAACTACTGTAGAATAGATGTTCTTTTTTAAGTACAAATAGTTGTTCACCAAGTAGATCATATCCTGTGCTATAAAACAAATTTCAAGATTTGTTGAAATCTTACAAAGTATATTCTCTGATTAGGAAAGTAAATTAGAAATCCTAGCAGAACTCAGTTGGTAGCAGAAATCTTACACTATCAACATCCTTGGAACTTTGGGGGAAAATACTTCTCTGCTACAGCTTTCCAGTAAGCTCTGAACTAGGGCACTTAAAAAACACATTTTTCTATTAAAAGTAACTGTCCTGTTTCTATTCTGATAAGCATATGGTTATCTATTCCCTACTTTGAGCTAATGTCAGGAAATGCAACTCCAACTGGGGTTAGGGAAAAAAAAATGAATGCATCAGCTCATGTAATAGAAAATTCCAGCAAGAGCACGCGATGTCCCCCTCTTCCTCCCTGCACTGCTTTCCTCTGAGTGAGCTCTTTCTCATACAATGTCCCCTGGTGTGAAGATGGCCACCTTCCACTTTATGCTGGGCAGAAATAGAACGAAACAGAACTTCCACCTCCCAAGATGCACAGCGAGTCTTTTCAGGATCAGTGGCTCTGATAGGCTAAGTCTGGGTCACCTGACTGCTGCTGACTCTGGGGTTGGAATCAGTCACTCCACCCACTGCAGAGCTTGATAGTGAGCTGGTGTTTTCCCAAAGGAATATTGAGGTTAGGAGGACGGAATGAAAGGTGGGCAGCTAATAACAGCAAATATGTACTTCCTGCACCCACTGGGT
The DNA here is from genome assembly GCF_048772815.1 of Callospermophilus lateralis. Lineage (NCBI taxonomy): Eukaryota > Metazoa > Chordata > Mammalia > Rodentia > Sciuridae > Callospermophilus > Callospermophilus lateralis. The sequence goes on along the minus strand of NC_135322.1, from coordinate 22,682,613 downwards.
TTAAAGGCAATGGAACCCGGTGAAGAGTTCAAATGCACAGAGAGCAGAACTTACCCCAGAGCCTGGTTCAAGCCCTACTGACTTTCTCGGCGGTGACCAGCTTGAAGTGGAGCACTGATTAGTATATACATATACATACAAACACACAACTTTATGTTTTCCTTTATTCACAATGAATAAGGGTTACCTTTGAATAAATATTTTCTTTTGAAAGCACAAAGACTTATGACAAAAGTTATTTGGGGTTGGATATTTTTCTTTTGAGGGGACAAAGAGTCAAATATTGGAAGGGTGCTTATCTTTCAAGTCAGACATGTCTACTCTGCAAGTGTTGCTATCAGCTGTAAAACATTTGGCAAGTCACTTCTTTTAGCCTTAAAATAGGCATAAGCCTTTCTCTAATGACTTAATAAGCTGTGCACCAATACCTCACCCAAATAGGGAGGATTTGAGTTAGTGCAAGTAAATAGATTTTCTAGTAGGTAATGTTTTATAAATGGAGAAAACACTATTTGTATTTTGCTTCTGAAAGCCACAGGGAAGTAGCTCATGCCTTGTGGCTTTCAGGATAGATACTTTCCCACCACTCCGCATCCCACCTTGCCTCACCAAAGGGAGGAGACTTTCTTTACCTGTTCTGTCTCCAGGACTTAACTACTAAGCAAATAGAACTAAGAAGCGTAGCACGGAACCATACTGAGGGACAGAAGCAATTAAAAATAAATCAGGCATCTTGGAAAAAGTCATTTGCAGAAACAGTTGTGTCCACAGCATGAAATATGGAGGAAATACATTAAAGCAGAAATTAATTTAATAAACATTCACCCTCATTCTTTTTAAAGGAGAGAATACCATAAAATACTTCATTAGGCAAAGTCTCAGCAGGAAAATAAAAACTTTTTTCTTAAAAAAGAAGACTTCCTTGTAAATTAGAGATGGAAGTAAAAAAGAGAGAGAGAGAGAGAGAGAGAGAGAAATTGAGTGAGAGAGAGAGTGTGTGTCCCAGCCAGACTGGGCAACTTTTTAAGAACAGAGCAAGAAGGTAAGGTGCTTAGGATCCTTACTTCCTTGTTCATTGATATCCCAGTGGATCTACCATGCTGGACCACACGAAGCCATGCAGACAGACAGTAAGAGTTTGTCTATTCAGAGAATTCAGAGGGGTAAATTCAAACCTGACTCAAGACTCATAAAAATGGTCCAAACAGTGCCCTCTCCTACCCTTGGCTCTGATGTTTGCTTTCTTCAAGTGACCAAGCATGCCATTGAAAAAGGTAATTGATTTCTCACCAGATGATCCCCGACCCTTACATGGTGTTCTGGAAGACACCTCCAAACACCTGCTAATTGACATAGCTGGCATTGGATGGGTGATAACCCAGAATCTTTTCTAGGTCCATTTCCTTAAAATACCAAACTTTTTCTTCAGATATCCACCTTTAAGCTTATGGCTCCACCCATAATTCCAAACTGGAGTCATGTAAATAAATCTACTTAAATCTACACATTCCACTACCCAGTCCTGGCCTGGTTCTGAGGTGGCATATAAACAAATCCTATCCAATCATGACACTCTCTGGACCTTTCTTCAATATTGAGACAAAATACCCACCAACAGAACTGTGTGTTGTGCAGGAAGGAAATCTAGAATCCGAGAATTTACTCTGTCTGTAAGAAGGAAGGTTAGCCCAGGGATAAAGCCAACACACAGAAAAGGGACCAAAGAGAAGGGAAATACAGCACCCTGATCATGCCATTCTGGAAGCTATGATTCTTTAGTTTGTTTTATAGACAAACTGGGTGGAATGTGCACATTAAGAATTATGGCACCAAGTCAGATCAAATAATGGGAAAGACTAAGAAAAGAAGAGAGAAAGGAAGGGAGAAGGATTAAGAAAAAAGAAAGCAGATTAAAAAGATAAGAGGCGGAAAATAATAATAATAATAATAATAATAATAATAATATAGGGGCTGGGGATGTGGCTCAAGTGGTAGCGCACTCGCCTGGCATGAGTGGGGCACTGGGTTCGATCCTCAGCACCACATAAAAATAAAAATAAAGATGTTGTGTCTACTGAAAACTAAAAAATAAATATTAAAAAATTCTCTTTCTCTCTTAAAAATAATAATAATAATAGTCAGAATAATAAGAGGAGCACAAAATAGTAGAGGGCTATACAGACTAGTATGTCCAATTTTCTCATTTTATAGATGAGAAAACTGAGGTCCCTTCAAATGAAGTGACTCTCCTGGGGCCAACAACCGACCAGTGTATGCCAGCATAATCCAAGAGTCCTGGTGCCCACTCACTCTTTTCCTTTCTGCAAGTTGTAATTATTTAGAAGCAGCTTTTATAACTAAAGTACCTCTTTTGGTTTGGGTTTTCATTTGTTTCTTTGGTTGGGTTTGTTTGTTTGTTTTGGTACTGGGGGTTGAACCCAGGGAAACTTTACATAGAGTTGCCTCCCCAGCCCTTTCTTATTACCTACACATTTATTTATGTAGACACAGGCTCTTGCTACATGGCCCAGGCTGGCCTTAAATTTGCAATCCTTCTGCCACAGCCTCCCAAGTTACTGAGATTACAGGCATGCATCCACTACACCCAGCCCAAGGAGCTCTGCTTGTTACAGAAAATTTTGGATGTGCATGAAAAGTAAGAAAAAATAAAAGCCATGATTTTACCATCCAGATACAACCATTCAATATTTTACCCATTTCCTTGTCAGATTTTTTTTTAATTTAAGGATTTTTACAGAGTTTTAACCCTCTGTTTATGTAATCTTATTTTCCAGTTTGTTTTTCTTATAAGTATTATAACAATTCCCCATGTTATAATATATTCCTGAGAAAGATTGTTTTTATGACTATAATATTCAATCAAGTAGATATACTCTAATTTAATCATTTCCCTAACATTGAGAATATTGTGTGTTTGTAATTTCAAGCATACATTTTTAAAACACTCTAAGGAAAATTTTCTTGCATAAAATTTCTCTGCATAAACAATTATCTTAGAATTTATTTCCAGAACTGAAGTCTCGGAGTCAAAGGGCAGGAATTGGGTTGCCAAATTTAGCAGCTAAAAAGGCAGGATGTTCATTTAAATTTTAATTTCAAATTATTTGTTGTTATCTGAAATTCAAATTTAACTGGGAGTTCTGTGTTTTTATCTGGCAACCCTAGTAGGAATAGCTTCAAGGTTTCCATACAGATTTCCAGTGCCTCCAGGTTCGAAAGGAGGGGCAATGAGAGAATACCATCCAACATTTTATTCCACAGCATGCTCCATTTTAAACACTTTATGCATCAGTGCTTAATTTAAGTCTCATGTTGACCTTTGTGGTAAAGAATTATTTTTAGCCCTACTTTGCAGATGAGAAAGCTGAGGTCCCTGAGGTTAAGTAAATGTTCACGAGTTACATAACTAAGATTTGGGAGTAAGTCAGCCTGCTTGGAGACTAGAGTGGCCCCAAGAAGCCAAAGAATGAGCCATGGGAGGGAGATGCAGTCTATCTCCTGGGAATAGCACCATGAGACATCTGGCCTGGACCATCTCTAAGTCAAATTCAATTTTTTGAACAGCCTTCCCTACCTCCATAGACCAGAAACCTTCACGATGCATTAAAGAATATTAATAGTTCATTGAACATTTTGTGGCAAGAAAGTAGATAGAATTTGCATTGCACATAATGGAAACAATTTTATCGAGTTAATTTCAAAATTGGTCAAATCTTTAAACGCCTCTCCAGCTTCTCGCCTTGGTTCCTGTTTCCTTCAATCTTCTCTCCCACCTGTGTCTTCATCCTCTTTCAAGATCTCCTTCTTTTTCCCAATTCCCTCATCCCCTGACCCCACTCCTCTTTGAAGTATGATGAACATTTGAAGCTCCTTCACCTTCTTTCACACCTTTATACCTTTTACTCCACTCAGCAAACAACACCCACTCTGCCACCTAGACCCACCTTCCTTGGAAAGGAGGGGAGAGATTACACTTAATAAAATTTCCTTGTCTTCCCTCCCCCACTTCTCTGCAGTACTGGGGATTGAAACCTGGGGTGCTTTACCACTGAGCCACATCCCCAGCCCTTTTAATTTTTTTTTTTTTATTTTGAAATGGAGTCTCACTAAGTTGCTGAGACTAGCCTTGAATAGAGAATATTGTATGTTTGTAATTTCAAGCATACATTTTTAAAACACTCTAAGGAAAATTTTTTCCCAGGCTCCTCCTGAGTGGCTGGGATTATAGATGTGTACACCATGCCCAGTTATATCTCTATTTTAAAAAAATATCAATCAGTAAAAGGTTTTATTTCTTCTCTCTTGTCTTTCTCTTATTCTCCCCTCTGACCTCCCTCCTTCCCAACATGGCCCTTACCAAGCATCAAGTAGGAGTGGATCCCAGGTCAGTGTATCTATAAGTACCAGGTCTTCCTCAGTCCAGCAGGCAGGAGGGACATCCAGTCATGGTCCTACATAAACTCAAAGTGCTTCAAGATCTCAGAGGAGAAAGAACACCTGGGTATCAAAGAATGCTTCATGACAGAAGATGTCATTTGGCTGGGTTCTGAAGGACTGATAGATTCTGCACAGGTGGAGATGGGTCGAAATGAGGGGTCTGCCCCTTCAGAGATATAGCATTTTGAGGACACAGACACAGGAAAGAGACAGTGAGGCATGGATCCAAAGCTTATTAAATTCTCTGGAACTTCCTCCATGGACTTACCAGGACTCCTCTTGGTTGATGTCAGAAGGGTCAAGGGCAAAGTTATGGCTCTGGAATCTGATTTCTGGGATCTCCATTTGGGGAATATCCTGGCACAGCCTGTGCTCCTGGCCATGGTTGGGACTTTCCACAATTGATAAGCACGGTTCACCCTGGCCTTATTTGAAATGATTCACAAAATGCAATTTCAAGAATATAAAACTGCTCATAAAAATGGATCAATCAGCACAAGGCTGAAATAATTAGTTCCCTTTGCTAGGAAAAAAAATAGTGCTTCTTAATTATTGTACTGATTGCGTGAGAGGTTTTTAAATACAACAAAGAGGCCTCTGAAGGCTCTGTCCTTCTACCTGCCTATAGGGGAAAGAATCTAATTAAAACAAAGAAAATACATTAATATTTAATGGTGTGATGTTCCCCCACATCTTTGTACTTCTCAATTCAGTGACAGCTCTAAAAATCCTCCCCCCACCAAAAAACACGAAGAATCCCACCAGCGTGACACTGTCAGAGCACAGCTTTAATAAATGGCTTTGTGGTTCAGAGCCCACGGAAGAGCTCTACCAGCCATGTCACCCTGCACTCACCAGCCCTCGGAGGGGACCCTGACCTCCTGCTTCAGCTACCACAGACCCTCAGATGCACATCCGAGGGTCAGTCTTGATTCTGTTCCTTTGTTATGGGGCCCATTGTGAGGCAGTGGACAGGTGTGTGTGAATGCATCGCCTAGTGCCTAGCATGTAATAAGCAGTCAATAAATGTAACTTTTTTTTCATCTTTCATACATTTGATTCAAGTGAGTTATGCATTTCCATTTTTACCCCAAATACAAATTGCAGAATCACATCAGTTACACATTCACAATGTTTACATAATGCCATATTAGTGACTGTTGTATTCTGCTGTCTTTCCTATCCCCTACTATCCCCCCTCCCCTCCCCTCCCATCTTCCCTCTCTACCTCATCTGTTGTTGTTCCGTTCTCTCCCTTCCCCCCCATTTCCCCTCACAACCTCATATATGTGATTTCGTATAACGATGAGGGTTTCCTTCCGTTTCCATGCAATTTCCCTTCTCTCTCCCTTTCCCTCCCATCACTCGTCTCAGTTTAATGTTAATCTTTTCCTCATGCTCTTTCCCCCTGTTCAGTTCTTAGTTGCTCTCCTTAAATCAAAGAAGACATTTGGCATTTGTTTTTTAAGGATTGGCTAGCTTCACTTAGCATAATCTGCTCTAATGCCATCCATTTCCCTGCAAATTCCATGATTTTGTCATTTTTTAGTGCTGCATAATATATGTAACTTGATGTCATAGTTACTCTAACAGACTCAGAGACTAAGGTCCAGAGGAGGGAGAAGATGACTTTTTATGGAAGTCACACATAAGTTGGTGGCAGAGCCAGTGTATGAATTCCCTTCTCATTGTCCCTCCTGGTAGTCCGGGTTGCCTCTCATGAATTGTCCTCCAGTGCTGGCTACTTTCTCCGTCAGTGGAGAAGGGTCCTTGCTGTCTGCACTCTGTGCTCATTGATTTTAGCTACACAAACGCCTGTGGCCAGAGCTGGGTGGGATGGCAAACACCTGTAATTCCAGCAATTCAGGAGGCTGATGGAGGAGGATCATAAGTTCAAGGCCAGCCTGGGCAACATAGCAAGACCCCCACCCCCATCTAAAAAAAAATAATGCCTGTGGCCCTTCTGAATCTACCTTCATCCAATTCTAGATTTTTCACTTCTGTGACCAAAAGACCTGACAAGAACAATTGGAGGAGAAAAGTTTACTTTGAGGTACACAGTTTCAGAGGTCTTAGTCCACAGACAGCTGACTCCCTTCCTTCTTTGGGGCCCAAGGTGAGGCAGAAAGAACATCATGGTAGAGGAAAGCAGCTCAGGACATGACCCTAGGAATCAGAGAGAAAGGGGGGGGGGCACCCTCACAAGATCAAAATATCAACCCCAAAGGCAATATAAACCCCCATTTACCCACCTACTCCAACCACATTCTGCCTGCCTACAGTTACCACCCAGTTAATTCCTAATAGGGGATTAATTCACTAGAATTAGGTTAAGGATCTTATAATCTAATCATTTCATCTCTAAACTTTCTATTATTTTTTCTATTATTTTTCCTTTTTTTTTTTCCTACAAAAAAATGTAGAACACCCCTGGGTTCAATCCATAGTACTGATGAAAAACAACAAAGGTGTTTAGTGTCACTATTGTTGGGCTCTCTCCTGCCCCACTGAGGCCATACTCTCCATATAAACTTTTCTTTACCTCTAAATTTCTTGCATTGTTTCACACATGAGCTTTTGAAGGACACCTAATACCTAAACGGTAACATTCCATATCTGCCAGATTATTTTGAATTCCAAGAGTTAGAAAGCTCAAATAAACTAAATAAAACCAAAACAGGGACTTAATCACTGCTATATCTGAGGGTTGGACTTCAGGCATAGCTGGATTCAGAAGCTAGACCAATGTCTTTAGAATTTGCCCCCCCACACACACACCTCTCTAGGTTCCTCTCTCGTGCAGCTTCAATTCTCAGAGAAGCTGTCCTCTAAAAGTTGCAAGAAGCTCTCACCTCCCATCTAAGCTCATTCAGAGTGAATTTCACGTATCAGGGTGCCCTGAAAAAACCTCATCGTGTCTACCTGGCTCCTGGAGAGTGGGTCATATGCTCATTTCTTAAGCAATGGCAGTGTCCAACTTCCTGTGAGTGTTGTTGCTGCCTCCACTCATGAATCCCTCAGAAGGAAGAAAGGGTGGGTTGTTCAGGAGTAAGTCAGCCAGAACAAATTTCCACCAAATAATCTATATTTCAGTCCTGAAGAACAAGGAAGTGTGACTTGAAGCAGTGACCACCCAATGGAGGCCCAGAGGAGGCCAAATTCACCCTCTTCATATGGGCTGTGTTTGGTCTATATCAGTGTCTGAGTGTGAATTCATTGTCAATATTAAATATCAGCAGGGCTCACATACCCATTGAAGCTCCTAGTTTCCTTGGGAAAATTGGACCTCTGGCTAGAGGGACATGCCCTGACCCTGCCTTGGCTAGTCTCCACGGTCAGCCTAGTTGCTAGGGTCAGCTGAGTTTGCAATCCCTGGTGTAAGTCTGCTAGAGATTAACGTGTACCCCTCAACTTAAAGTGCCATTCACTCAGCTAGCTCCTCTTGTGAACCGAATCATGCAGAAAGAAGAGTCAAAAGAGGGCCACAGCAGACCTGGGAGGTACATGGGTGGAGTCATTGGCCCACTTTTCAGGAAAGGAAGCTGAGTTTGATGTTCAGGGGCACTGCAGGAGAAGCTGGGGTGAACCGAGTAGCCCAGCTAGTGGAGATTAGAGAGGGGTGAGCTTCCTCAGACCCTGTTTCTGTGCCTAAAACTGAAGAATTTCAGACACAGGACCTAGAAAGTCCAAAGGACAAGTAACTAAAGATGAAGAGGCAGTTTCTTCTTCTCTCCACCTTTCCCATTTCCCCGCCTTAGGGTAGGCTGGAGGGATCCAGATAAGGCACCTGCTCTTCAGGGTGGTTTTCACCCAGGGTAAGGAACTCCCCTAAAAATCAGGTTCTCAGAGTGGGAAGACCGGCCTCTTACTAGAAGCCAAAAGAAGTTAGCATTTATAAGATAGGCTGTTGTTGACATTGCCTTGATATTTACTATTCTTCAATTACTGCAAAAATAGGCATTTTGAACCCAGCCACAGCTCTTTATATTTCTTCTACATTCACTTTTGAAAACTGCCCTTCCACTTTCTCTTTCTTGCCTTCTGAAGACAGGAAAATTTCCCTAGTTTTTCAGAGGCAAATCTGGATTCCTTTTGTTTTTTAAAACAGAATGTGGCTACATGTGGTAGCATGTATCTGTAATCCCATGCCTTCAGGGAGGCCAAGGCAGGAGGATTGAAGTTGGAGGCCAGGTTAAAGCAATTCAGTAAAATAAAAATAAATTTTAAAAAAGGGCTGGGGATGTAGCTCTGTGGTAGAACACATCATTCCGTATGTGTGTGGCAGGGTTGGGGCGGGGGGGCGGGGGGGGGGGGTCATCCATGCAAGCAGGCCCAGTTCAGGTCAAAATGGAATCCATTTCTCTTGTGAAAGACAGGAAAGAAGAGGGAAAGAAAAGAGATTGGGCCACCACACTGCCTCTGTGGCATTTTGCTTCTGTATACACCCCAAATCTGTCCACTCCTCTCTGCCTCCCTGGCCCTCAGCCCACCCCCAGCCCCAGCCCTTCATTCTTAGCTGCTCCTTTTTTTTTTCCTTCCTGTGGGGCTCCAGCACCCACTTACCCTGTATAAAATCTGCCAGTGGCTTCCTATTTAATAGGGATGAAATCCAAACTCTGCGGAGGCCCTGAAAGACCTTTTTAGTGAAGTTTCCTCTTTCTGTCCATGGGACTTCATTTCAGCCATTCTCCTGCCCTGTGGCAGATGGGGTGGCTGTCACCACCTTAGCGAGGACCAGGGACGGTGCCCCACCCCACGCTCTATCCCCATAGCTAGAGTCATGCCGGCCCCGTGGTGGGTACCAAATGATGACTGAACAAAGGAACGCGGTTTGAAAACAATCTGAACAGTCTGAGCTTCTGTTTATCAGTAGTTAAAGGCAACTATTTGTGAATCCCTATAGACTCCATTAAAAAATTTAACTGGGGTACAAGAATGGCAGAGGGAAAAGGGGGGAAAGTTCGCATTATTTTACAGTTTATTTAATTCACTCCTCCTGCTGGCACTAATTTAATTCATCTCCACGGCTAACGGAAGGACTGAATTGAAATATTAACCTCAAAGGCAGCGCTGGAACAGATAATGGAGCTGTGCCTGCGAGTGCCGAGCGGCAAGATAAAAGAGAAAGGAGCCTCTGCTTCCACAGGAGAATTAAAGCAAGCACGGAGCGGGGTGGGTGGAGGGGTAATAGAAGCCTTTTTTCTAATGGTTCATTTTCTTTCTCTTTAGTCCAAAGTGATAAAAGCAAATAAATTTGTGTTTAGAATCACAGACACAGTACAAGGCCATTATATAAAGATATTATCTTTGCAGTGAAACTTCGTCAGAAGTTCTAATGTCGAAAGCATGCAAAGTGGATTAAAATATCACAGGCAAGCAGCAGAGATTGTCAAAATGACAGAATATTATTAAACCTGTATATTTATCCCTTAATTTTCATCTCCACACGAGATCCCAGCGTGGTGCTGTTTCTGCACAACGATGACGGTCGTGTGGCCAGCGGACGGGTGGGAGGGGAACCCGCTTGGGCAGAGCCCCAGATGCCTTCCTGCCTCCCTGGCCAGTCTCTTGCTGGAACAGAGAGTCTAATCTAAGAGTCTAAATAAACAGAAAGGTAGCCCTTCTGCCTGGATGACATTTAGCTGGCATTCGCTCCCTCCTGAGGCAGCTCTTGGGCAGCAACAATAGAAAACTCCCCAGAGAGAAGGGACCAGGGTGCAGGGCCGGTTGCAAGAGTGCAGGTGCCTGTGGTGGGGAAGAAGAGCGGGAGGTCTCTGTCCCTCTTGGTCTCCAATTTCTCTGAGCAATCACTAGCAACTGCCATGGACAGGGTGTTCTCGTGCCTGGCTGCGTACCCGGGTTTTACCGACATTTCCTCTGCTAATCTTCACAACAGTTCCAGAGAAGGGGCTCTCATCCTCCTGGTTTTGTAGCTGAGGAAACCAAAGCTCAGAGACCAAACAGCTTGCCCAGATCCTACAGCTGGCACAGGATGGAACCCAGCTCTGCCAGATTCTAAAGCAAAGCAAAGCATTCCTCTACGGGGCCTCTGCCAAGGCAGCCCAGGGACAAAAAGACTTGAGTCCACTCACACACTGATAGGGAACAGTCTTGATCGGTTGTTCAGGACACAGGGCAAAGGTTCCTGTTGTATGAGGGAGCAGAGACACATCTGCACACCTTAGCTCCAGAAAGTTGGACAGCATTTGCCTCTGGGGTGGGAAAGAGACCCATGTTCTGTTGTCAACTCTCCTGTGCTGTTTGAATATTTCTTTACATATGCATGGACTAAAAAGGAAAAAATAATGAAAACAATGTGGAAAAACAACTTAGCCACAAGGGGAAGAAAGATCTGGAATTGTTACCTCCTCACCCAGCCCACTCCAGTACCCACAACATCTTCCTCATATATGTTGGGCTGGTGTTGGCAGGACCCCTGCCTTCTTTCTGGGCCAGAACCTACTCAGAGCTCTTCCTCTGTCCATATGATGCCTGTTCCCTTCTCCCTTCCAATTAAAGTCCTGCTCTCCCTCAGCCTCAACTCCAGCTCTGCCTCCTCTGGGCAGTCTTCCATGACCACTCTAAGCCCTCTCTACTCTCCCTCTCCAGAAGGTCTCCATTAAAGAGGGCTTTCCTGGCCACAGCCCAGACCTGTCACCTTGCCATCATCCTGCCAGCTCCTCAGGGTAAGCCAGGCTCTACACCTTTCTTCCTCTGCATGGTGCATGGAGATGTTCAGGACAAACATCTGTTAAGGCTAAAAGGGGCATCTACCATGCACAGTACTCAACACACGGAGCTTAGTGTGTGCCAAGAGCAGGACTAGGGGAGGAGGGCTCTGTGAGACAGGCAGGGTGGGGAGCATCCTGGGGACTCCCTCATTTATTACAGATGAACTGAGTCAAGTCAGGGCAAAGAAATCCAGGTTTGTGAGGCATGAACCTTAGACATTCTAGAAATCCACTCTAAGAAAAAAAATAATTTTACAAAACCAAAACTGTATTTAAATGAATAATCAGAATAAGAACATGAAGCACAATAAATACTAAAGGTTTAGAAATTCAGGTCCCTTTTCATATTTCTTTAGGCGATTTGCCAGAAATGCTCTGTGCCCCCAACCCAGAGTGTTGCTCAAGTCCCAGGCTCCCTGCAGACAAGAGGGCCTGACGCTTCATTAGCTTTGCAATCAATTCATCTCCTTGGAGGAGACCCACAATGCCCTGCTGCCTTCCTGAGGAATGAAAATGACAAATCAACAAAAACCAACCACCAACCAGTGAAAACAGCCTATGTGATCAGCCCCATTCCCTCCTGACCTTGGGAGTGGGGGTGCGTGGAGCAGCTCAAGGCAAGGGCCCCCATTGAGAAGCTGGGTTAGGGTCCCAGGCACCCAGGTCAGCCCCTGCCTCACAAGGAGTGATGCTCGACAACAGGCGTGTGAATGGCTGTGGAGAAGAACCAGCTGACAGTAATCACGGCAGAGATGAGGTCAGACCCAGGTATCTCCACCTGTGCATTGTATCAAACATGTAAAGCACAAATGCCTGCAATTGTAAACAATGGATCAAAATACATTCTGCTTTCACATATACCTAATTAAAATAAATTAATTATCAATGAAAAAATAATAAAAATAAATAACAAATGCCAGATCTATACCTGGCACATGCTCTTCTAGAAAACACAAGGAGGGAATTTCTTAGGAGCATTCTTGCTCAGCTTTGAGAAACCAACCTGGTTTCATAGCCAAGCAAAGATATTTTCAAAGAAAGATCAATATTATTCACAAAGTAAGCACTTTATACTTATCAGAATAGCTAACATTTAAAAATGCAAACTATTGGCAAGAATATGGAGCAACTGGAACTCTCACACCTCCCAGGGAGAGCACAAAATGGTGCAATCACTTTGGAAAGCAGTTTGACAGTTTCTTAAGAAGTGAAACATACTGCGTAACCCAATAATTCCACTCTTGAGTATTTATCCAACAGAAATAAAAACATATGTCCACACAAATGTTCCTATGAGCCCCAAACTGGAACCCCTGTAATTCCCCATCAATAAATGGTCGGTAAACAAATTGTGGCATATCCACATAATGGAATGTTACTTGGTGTTTTAAGTCAGCTTTGTTGTTGCTGTGACAAAAAAAAAAAAAAAAAAAAAACCTGACAAGAACAATTAGAGGAGGAAAATTTTATTTTGAGGCTCACTGTTTCCGAGGTGATGGTCAACTCCATTCCTTGGGGCCTGAAGGACATCATGGTGGAAGAGTGTGGTGGAGGGAAGCAGCTTAAGACATCAACCAGGAAGCAGAGAGACACTGAGCTCTGCTCACCAAATATATACCCCAAAGGCATTTCCCCCCATGACCCACCTCCTCTAGCCACACCCTGCCTACCTACATCTACCACCCAGTTAATCCCTATCAGGAGAGTAATTCACTGATTGGGTTGGGGCTCTCATAACTTAATCACTTCTCCTCTAAACCTTTTTGCATTGTCTCCTGCATGAGCTTTTGGGAGTACCTCATATCTAAACCAGAACATTTGGCAATAAAAAGGGAAATACTGGCAATAGTATGGAAGAGTCTCAAAAGCATTATGCTGAGTGGAAAAAAGCCAGATGTAAAGAATGCAGAGTCATTGAATCCATTCACCCCAAATTCTAGAACAGGCATACTATCCTACAGTGACCCACATGTATCAGCAGCTGCTCGGAGCCAGGAGCGGAAGGTGGGATTGTCTGCAAAGGCAGGTTGGAATGTTGTGAGGTGATGAAAATCCACTACATCTCACTGGGGGAAAATGGCCACAAGGGGGTGTGTATTTGTCAATAATTAGCCAAATGTGCAATAAAGTTCATTCAAATTTGAAAAAATACAATTAATAAATTAAAACAGGAGGAGCCCTGGCATTGATATCTTTCATAACACTTCCCCAGGGCTTCCAGGGTAAGACCCAGCTTGGCAAAGGGATGGATTTAAATTTTGGAAAGGATAGTCGGAGTATGTCATTCCTCCACTAAGATCTGTATCCATGTGTCCCTTAACTTTTCTCTGCACATTCCGTCCCTCTCACTGTGCTTCTGTCACTTACTCCTCTCCTGCCCCTGTTCCCTCATGCTTCCGGCAGCCCACCTGGCTCAGGCTGCATGCTGCCCCCCTGCCTGCCATGCTCTTCTCTTCACTGATTTCTGATGTTCAGAGCACCTTCCTCAGCACAGCCTCCCCTGACCTCTCCATCTGTGGTCACCCACCACCTCCAAGCCCCTCTCTCCATCATTCTGCTTTATTTTTTTTTTACAGTGTTTAACACTTTGTGAAATAATCTTCACTGCTTCAAGACTTGATTTTCTCTCTCCTTCGTTTAAAAACTCTCAGAGAGTAGAAGCTTTGTCGACCTGTCTGTCTTGTTCACTGCAGTATACGGTCATCCAAACTGGTGCCTAGGACATAGTAAGTACTCCATCAAATCTGATGGTGGGGAGGAGATAACCTTTCAGAGTAGCTGAAAGTAAAAGATTCACCACTGACCCACTGAAGAAAAATTATGGAAAGGCTGAATAAACTCTAAAGTGCTACTATAGGCGTGGTAGGAAACCAAATGCTTCATATTTCCTCTTCTTCTCACCATGGTATTTTGATAAGTTTTTTCAAATAGCAAAAATTGTCATGAACTCTTTTGGGCATATCTGTGCAGTCAGTGAACTGCCTTTCCCTTCCCCGGGAAGATTTACAAGGAGAAATCTCAGGCAACATTATTATACCCACGGCCCTGCCTCCCTGGTCACATTGGAAGCATGGCAGATACCTGAGCCTACCTGGACCAGCCAGATCCTCTGCAGGTGGCTAGACTGCTAAGGTGGGAAGTCAGCTCTCTCCTTTTACAAGAGGAAGAAGATATTTAGAAAGTTTGGCTGGGTTGCACCAGAGGGAGGCAGGAGAGCAAATACTGAAAACAGAGTTAGACCACTGTACTTTCCTGTTCCAGGACCTTCTTGGACTCCAACACATTCTCGCCCTAGAATTCCCTTTCTTGGAAACCATTTATTCTGTTTTGCTTGCTTTGTTTTGTTTGTTTTCTTTATTGCTTGGGTTCACTTGAGTGTTTCTATTATTTGGTACAAGAAGGATCGTAACTAATCAAAACTGTATTACTGTAATAATAGAAAAAAATAGCACTGTAAGAATTCAATTTACATACAAAGATTTTCAATATGAATACACACAGTTACAACCAGAACATAGAGGTTCTCTTGCAGATTCTACCTGACCATTCTGGATTTCCAGGTTCTATCTCTTGTTCTCTCCCCTTTGTACAACCCGGACTCACTGCATCACTACCCTTCTGGCAGACTTCCTGGTCCAGGAGGCTCTTGGGAACTTCAGATTTGCTAACCAAAGTCAGAGTTCAAAGTGGGGTTGTTGATGGAGATGTGGGTGACTGTCCTGGGTCATCTCAACCATGCATCAGAGCAGCCAGCCCTGAAGACATCAGTGCCCCATGCCTGCTCAGCACTAATTTGAGCTGTGACACCATTTTCTAAGCTGTCACCACCTCAGGCCACAACAGAACCTCTCTTGGGAACAGGAACGGTTGGTATTCAATTTCCTTCCTCCACTTCTCAAGAGCTGAGTTCCCAAGTTCAAAGACATCTATCATGGTGAGTGATGGAATGTATTTCAGAGCAGGTTGGCAGCAGGAGGGAATTGGATTCAGAAACAACCATCTGGCTTTTGCAACTGTGTGCCCTTTGCCCCACTCAGCATCAAGCGGGCTGTCACACAATCCAAGTGGCCACAGGAGCAGAACCGGCCCTCTTGTCCGACCCCGACAGGTCTCCTCTGTGCCGGAGAAGCAGAAGGCACTCAGAAAGCCAGTGGTGACCCCTCTGGGAGTTGAGCGAGTTGAGGGCTGAGCATGGAGATCTGCTGTCAGATACACTGACAAAATCTCTGCCCACTAGAAGACTCATTCATTCATTCATTCAAAAACTCTTAGATATTTTTGATGCCTAATTGGTTCAGTCATTGTCAGCTTATTTCCAATTGCAAAACGAAAGCTGTTAGTCTCTGAAATCACAACCTCAGGGGTTGGATCCCAGCTGATCAGCTGCTGGCTGCATAATGTGGATAAGTCCTACTGCTTTGAGTCTTCTTTCTCTAAGGCTCTGAACCCTCACTCAAAAATTCAGGATAATAATACGATTCATAGAACTACAGTGACTAAAGCAATGTCTATAAGGTATCTGTGAGTAGTAATTGCCCACAAATATTTGCTGCTACTAAATTTTTAGGGTTTTGTTGTTATTGTTTCTATTTTTAGTGTTCATGCACTGTCTATTCAGGCACAATATTCTGAGAATTTTTAACTGATTGATCAAATGGTATAATATCCTTGTAGAGTCCATTTTAGTAGTCATGATTTTAATGCAATAGCCCACTTGAAGGACTGTTCTTACTTGAATGTGATCTAACCAAAACCCTCATGAGTTGGGGTTCTGGATGGTTCCAAACCCAACACTATCTGTCTGATCAGGAGCTTGATCTCAGGTTGAGATTTCCATTTTATGAATAGATTGAGAGGCAACCAGTAAAAACACCAGTTTTTAGCATACCTGGTTAGAGACTGTCTCTCCTTCCTGCTCACACAGAGCTGAAGAGGCAACTGATCAATAAGCAACAGGCAATGACAGCACTTGCACTTGACAAGCAATGTCACTCTCTATCATGTTTTCAAAAACACTTCAGGGGTGCCAGGCTCTAGAGATTGTCAAGTTATATGTGTTTAATAGAAGAAACTTGGAGAAGCAAAGAACTTGTAGAGTGCGTGTGTTGGCCATTCATCCAGACAAATCTAAAAGGAAAAAGAAAAAAAAAAACAAGCAAAAACACTTTGAGAGATTCTTTACCCTTGAGAAAATCTCATCTAGGTCGTCAGAGAATACAATTATTTGAGAAAAAGTAAGAAATAAAAATTTAAGCCAGGCTCTGTGTGGAGGCCCTTGTACATGTGCACCTGAATGTGTGTCTAACAGAGACAGGGATAAAGAATGGGATGAGATCAGATGATATAATCCACACTGAATACAGAGTAATTACATTAGCTAACATTCATGGACTTTACTAGGTACTTCATGTACATTACCCTCATTTACATATCACAACTGGTACTGAGAGGGTAGCACTCTTATTATTATTGTTGTTTCAACCATAATTCCCAGTTTCCACATTAGGAATTAAGGTTCAGAGATGCACACTTTTTTTCTTTTTGGAATCTGAGATTGAACCCAGGGGCACTTTAACACTGAACCACATCTCCAGCCTTTTAAAAAAAAATTATTTTTGAGACAGAGTCTCGTTAAATTGCTTAGAGTCTTGCTAATTTGCTGAGGCTGGCTTTGAACTCACAATCCTCCCGCCTTGGCCTCCTAAACTGCTGGGATTATAAGCATACACCACTGTGGTGGCTCCCTTGCTTTTTAATTGCAAAAAGTTCTCAAAGATGGTGTGTGTGTGTGTGTGTATGTGTGTGTGTGTGTGTGTGCGTGTGTGTGTGTGTTTTCTAATATAAGGGTAAAATGAATGAAAAATATTCATTCCTCCAATTTCCTAGTGCTAAATACTGTGGTAGGCAATTATTCATTCATTCATTCACTACATTTTGTTTCTTTGCCTGAGATTACTGATCAGGACACAGGAGGATGGAGACCTCAAAAACTTTCCCAAGGTCACAGAGCTAGAAAAGTGAGAAGTTGAATTATAAGATGGGTAAGCGTGATTCAAAAAACCTCCTCCCTTGGACCATTTATGCCCTTGGACTCAAGTTGCTCAACTATGGAGTAGGACTAACATGACCCCTTAGCCCTCAGAACCATCAAAAGCTGGAAGAACCTTTGCATGTAGACACTTTGGCAAGGACAGAGTGCTGTGCAGATGTCAGAGGGCTTGCTCGGGAAAGCCTGCTTCTGACAGCTGGACAGTTTCAAAGCTCCAGTCCCCTGCCCTGTGCCCTGGAGGATGAATGTCTAAGTCCCCCCGTCACCCAGCAAAATGATTTTAATTTCACAATTAGAGGGAATGGAGAGGCTTCCTGAGTAAATACAAGAAGAGCTAATGGTTCATTTTCTGTCCTGGATCTCCCTCCTCCACAAATGTGGAACTCTGTCTAATGGGTATCTTCCTGGCTTAGGTGTATATTCTCATGTCTTTGGGACACATTCCAGCCAGTTAGGACTGGGATTAGTACTTTATGAGTAGATTGGGAGGTAACCAGTATAAACACCAGTTTTTAGCCTACCTGGTTAGAAATTGGCATACAGTTTCTAATACACTCCTTTGCCACTCACGGCAAGGTTGCAATTGCCACCAAATAATGGCTTTCCCTTTCCTTTGATACTGTCTGGGACCTAGCCAACTCCACACTTTGCTACTTCCTGCTTGCTGGTGATAAGAGCAGCAACCACAGCATCATTCCAAACCCCTCCAGGGTGAAGGATGGGGCAGATGTCACCTTGAACACCAATCCCAGGCCTGGAAGCTATGGAATCAGTTTCAGCAAACATCCTTTGAAGAGCTCTAGTTGTGAAAGTCAGGGCCAGACTTTGTCCTGCTGGCTGAAAGTAACATTCAGTTTCCTGGTCCAGTCTAGAAGGACTCGTCAACCCTCGTGGTCATTCATATCCCCATTTTGCAGATGAGAAAACAGAGGTAAATAATTGGCCCAAGACACTACTGTAGTTGTTGTGCCCAAGCCAACCCCTCCAAATCTCTCTCTTGTTCCACGGTACTGCCTAACTGCTTAGATGTTCTACATCCTAACCTCCCAATGCTCCCTTTCCATGCCTTTTGTTTCAGTAAATACACCATTTGTATTCCCTTGGAAGTTTCTCTCTGGAGGGACTATCTTTTGGCAGAGGCATGCTGCATACCCAAGATGCTGCTCTCCTTCTGCAGGAGTGGTGATGCGATCACTCATTAGCTCACTGATACATGGCATAAGGTCAGCTCCCTCCTAGCTTTCCACAAAGGAATTCCTCAGGGATGCAGCAACTGCACATTTAGACTTCCGAGCCAGGGAATTTCTGCCTTTGTGCCTCCGCCTGTATTAATTAATCATTCTTTTAACGCTGGCTGTGTCTGCACGCATTACTATAACAGTCAATTCTGTTCTCCAAAATAAGCTAATTTAAACAAGTGATGTGATGACTTTTTTTTTTTTTTTTTTTTTTTTTTTTTTTTTTTTGCTAGATTTTGGTCTGAAAATGAAATCACTCTTAAGAGTGGAGAACTCAGTGTGGCCAAAATCTTAGAAGTATCATTCATTCATTCATTCATTCATTCAGCACATTAGGTGACAAGGCTGGGCTAGCACTATGGCGAGTGTTTGAGATATAATTGATACCAAAGGTCCCCAAGTCAGTCTAGTGCAGAGAAGAAGATAAAGACAAACTCACCATGAAACAGCAAAGAAACATATCACGCAGGTGAAAAATTATTGCATGTTCCCATTCTTAACCCCTGGACCATAGGAAAGATAAATATGCATCTATCCTGCAGGGCTTGAAAAAGAAGTCTACTCAATTAGGAAACGTAGAGAACCTTGACAGTAGGGGCAGAATAGATGCCAGTGGGTTTGCCATCAAGTGCTGAGTGATTAGGACAAACAGGAGGCACTTTGGGTAGTGGAGAGAGGGCTGGGATTAGCATCATCAGGGAAATGCAGCGGTGGCTTGCTTTCTTGCCAGTGAGTGAGCAGTTTTTAATTGGCATCCCCTAAACCTCAATTGTGAGCTGATATGGATAAGGTTAGGCTAGCATTTGCCTTTTCCCTATCTATAAAGAAAGAGCTCTTTAATAGTCCTTGTGTGTCTACAGGGTGTGACAGATTTAAACTAGTTAAGAGAATAGATTGTTTTCAAGGGCTAATTAAATGATGAAGCTATAGATATTATGAATCACTCTCAGCTATCATTAAAGCAGCCTTCTGATGTCACCCATGAGGCCCAGCTCTTTCCAGCTGCAGGCTGCTGCATGACCCTGTGCACCAACCCTGCAGGCAGGCCACCCGGCCTCCCACCGGGACTCCGATTCTCACTGACTGAGAGTCTGCTCATGTTGCCAAACGTCGGTGTTGTCTTCTTGTATCATAGAGCTAGCTCCCTTCAGCTCCTGAGAGTGAGGTCACGCGTGTGATGTCATAGATAGTGACAACAGTAAATGCTGTTGACATTACACACAAGGTGTAATCAATCACACCATCTAATCTAATCATTCACTCAAGCCTGGGGTGGATGTGCTTTGTCTGTGTCGCCAATCCAGGGCAATGGTGACACCTGATGGCCACCAACTCCCATTAGCCAGCAGGTGTTCCTGCTGTCAGTGGTCTCACTGCTTTTTGGAAGAGGCACAGAGCCCCAAAGGGGGAAAAGAAGGCCTCAGCCCCCGTCAGGGAGAACAGACCCACATCACATCTTGTAGGTTGTGCTTCTGAATATGTCCACACTTGGGACTCGGAAGGAAGGAAAATCCCTGTTCTATGTCCTTCCCTTCTTACCCCCTCTACCCTTCCCTTCTTACCCCCTCTACCCTTCCCTTCTTACCCCCTCTACAGCTGGGTAGAGACATAGTCTTCCTGTCTCCTGAGGGTCCACCTCTCTAAAGGGAATCCATTCCTCCCAGACTGAGGTGTTGGAAAGAGTTTGCTCTCACCTTTGTGCATCCGAGACTCCTATATTTTTGTCTCCCACTTTAGCCTCTGTGCAAAGCATGGTCCCCGTCACCTTGGTGTTCTGCCTGCCTGATGCACTTTTTGGTAAGACTCCAACACACGGCCACTTATACAGCAAGGTAAGTGGTAGTTAGGACCCGACTTAGGACCCCTATCCAGACTGTGCACTTCCTGGGGCAGGGCCTTTGGGGATGTCTCCTCTAGGGGCCCATGAACAGATCCAGCTCAAGTGAGGGTCCACAGCCAGTGCTCAAAATGTTGAATAAACACATGCACAAAGAGACTTG